>NC_050443.1:531038-831038 GCF_903995425.1 Onychomys torridus
TTGATTGCTGGGAACCATCCCTGGCAGTGGATGGGTCCTGTAGATGGTATAAAGTGTTGGCAGGAGAAGGAAGTGAGCCAGGGCATGGTAGTCAGGAGAATCTTGCAGCCTGACTGACTAGCATCCAGAGTGTTTCTTTATTTATACAGAATTTAGTAAGTAAGGATACATTCATGATGTTCCAAAACATAGATCATATCATTTTTTGGTTTTGGACATGTGTTTCACTTCCTTTTGCTTACCTTTTAAGTCACAATTAATAAACTAATAACAGAACTGAGTTATTATTTCTAATCATTTTCCCTCATGTTTTGAAATCATTAATAAACAGAGTTATCATTTTTACTCATAAACCCCATAACCCAATTTTTGAGAATCTAGAGGCATATGACAGCCTGTGTTCAGGCTGGTTGCTTTGGTTGCTTCAAGGACACTAGAACAAAACAAAAATCTTCAACCACCCTGGGCATTTTGCCATGTCTCAGGAAGTATATTATTAACTCTTTGTGGTCAGAGTGCCCAGAAAAAAATCCTCAAGCTAAAGCTGCTACAGTTATTATTCAAATTCTGGCATAATACAACCAATGTTCACATTTATATCTTTATAGAATTTGTCTACAAGTCTAATCCTGGCATTCTGTTGTTCCTTGGTCATATGACATTATAGTGGCTCTACATGAGCTAACTTCTAAGAGAGGGAGGTCCTGATACCTCATACTGTTATCATCTTTCCACTCCATATTTTGCTCATCAGTATGTTGTCTCTATATAGGGCAGAGTTGTATACCACATAATTGTCTGAGTGTGCAATGGAAAGAGGTTTGTAATCTGAACTGTGGCCAGCTCCTCTAGCCCACTGAATCTTGCTGACCTTTTTGAGTTTACTTTGTTTTGATTATCTTGTTTCTATGTAAGTTCAGGGACAGATGTTTCAAGAATGTCTCATAGCCTCATGAAGAGACCTCTGGATTCTTTATGTGTCACAACCTCCAAGGCATAAGGAATACTTTCAAGTAGATAAGGATATCTCCCTCAAAGTGAGGGTGGGGATAGTATGTTCAGGACTTTCCTGGGTAAGCTTAAAAGCAGCATTCCTGAGAGAAGGCATAAATGATTCATAAGGAAATTTCCATCTATTCAATATCCTCAATTTGTACAAGTATTAAAAGTGTCCCAAGTATGTAACAGGTGGAGATGAAAACCAAAGGTGGCATGGCAGCCATCATGTGGCTCAGCTTTGCTGGATCTTTGTCAAGCAGCTGTGCTGGCTTTATGACTTCTGCCATTCCATTCAGATATGACTGTGCCACTTGATTTTGTTTTTTCCTTGTTGTTGTTTTGTATTTTGATGCAGTGTTTCTCTATGTAGCCCTGGTTGTCCTGAAACTATAAACCAGGCTGGCCTCAAACTCACAAATTTGCCTGTCTCTGCCTTGTTAGTGGTGGGATTAAGGGTGTGCACCACCATCACCCAGCTCATGAATAAATCTTTAAGCTTCTGTCCCTCTCCCAACCTGGAATAATACTGGATGGAGTTTTACTTTTGAGATATATTTGTGTAGAGAAAATTCTAGGTTCTTCTCTAGGAAAAGGAGACTGATGATTGGCAATAAAAAAGGGTATCCCAGATAGTACAAACCATGCTCCCTTCCCACTCCAGCTTCAGGAGCACTACAACAGTGCCACCTCCCTGAAGGGGACAATAAGATCCTTAAGGAAGAGACTTAGACACCAACATTTGCTCTTCTTTGTTGTGGAAAGAGATGTGGGTGGGTGGTCTTTGGTTGTTTTGTGGGTTATGGATATTTGTTATCATTTAGGGGAATATAGGATAAAAGAGTATTAATCTCAGATATTTTGCATTGGCATGGATTTTGGTATATTGGTACAAATTTAAAGATTTTTTTATACTGTATATATGTTTCTACTCTTGTTTGGGGTATTGTGCTTATGCAGCTCATTTAAAAATACAATGTTTTTATGTTCTCACTTCCTAGCCCAACTCCTCCCTTCATGGTAATTACACACACACACACACACACACACACACACACACACACACATATATATATATTTCAACATATTTGTGAAAACACTAAGAAAAAGGTAATTGTAATCTTACTTTAGACAATGCTTTAGTTCTCTGAGAAAATATTTAAACTGCCATTCTATTATTTGTAACTGAAAAATGTATTTTTCAGTCTTTATTTTGTTTACCAAATAAAACACAATTCACAACAACAAAATAAAAATACAATGTATAATTTAGAAATGAGGTTAGGAGATAATCAATAATAATCAAACTTGTAGTCACATTAGGTATGTTTTAAAAGTTAAACAGATATATTTTAGACAGATAGATGATTGTCAAACACTTCAAAGGCCTGAAAACTATGACATTTAAGTTACTTAATAAGCTAAGGTTTTTCATGACAATGAGAAACATCAATTTACTTCAAAGAAGATGCGGGGCATTGAAGAAACTCCACATGGAGTTTGCTTTCAATATGGCAAGGCTAGCTATTTGGGCAAGAAACTGCTCTTGCCATGACTGATGACAGTATGCTATACAGAATGGACAAGTGAAACACAGGAAAGACTGTTGAACTTTGCCAAGACAAGGCAGGACAGTCTTTTGAGAATCCAGCTTCACAGAAGAGTCTGCCAGATATTCTGCAGGACACAGAAGAGAGCAACTAACAAATTTTAGAACACACAAGGCAGGACAATTCTTCAAATTTCCTGCTTTGCTGAAAAGTTTGCCAGATACTCTAGGTCTGTGGGCCAAAGATGAATGCCCCCAACATTGTAGAGGAACCTGGAAACAACCTAGATGTCCCTCAACCAAAGAATGGATAAAGAAAACATGGCACATATACATAATGGAATACTACTCAGCAGTAAAAAAACAATGGTATCATGAAATTAGCAGTCAAATGGATGGAACTAGAAAATATCATCCTGAGTGAGGTAACCCATACTCAGAAGGACAAACATGGTATGTACTCACTCATAAGTGGATATTACATGTAAAGCAAAGGATAACCAGACTGCAACCCACAGCTCCAGAGAAGCTAGCTAACAAGCAGAACCCTAAGAGGGATGGATGAATTGCCCTGAGAAGGGGAAAGAGTTGAAATCTCTATGAGTAAACTGGGGGTGAGGGGGCAATGGAGGATAGGGTATGGGGGTTGAGAACATAAGGGAATATGATAGTTCTGCTGGAACAGGGACAGAGTGGGAGAGCAATGAAAGAGATACCATGATAGGGGGAGACATCATGAGGATAGGGAGAAACCTGGTGCTAGAGAAGTTCCTAGGAATCCACAATGATGACCCCACCTTAGACTACTAGCAATAGTGGAAAGGGTTCCTGAACTGACCTACCCTGGTAATTAGGATTGGTAAATACCCTAACTGTCATCATAGAGCCTTTCTCAAGTAACTGATGGAAGCAGATGCAGAGATCCACAGCCAAACACCAGGCTGAGTTCTAGGAGTCCAGTCAAAGAGAGAAGAGGGATTCTATGAGCAACAGGCATCAAGATCATGATGGGGAACCATATAGAAACAACCAAATCGAACTAATGGGAACTCATGAACTTTAAACCAACAGCTGTGGGACTGGAATAGGCCCTCAGCATAGCTGAGACAATTGTTTAACTTGGTCTGCTTAAGGAGCCCCCTGGCAATGGGATCAGGATCCATCCCTGGTGCATGAGCTGGCTTTCTGGAACCCATTAACCAAGGTGGGACACCTTGCTCAGCCTTAATGCAGTGGGGAGGAGCTTGGTCTTGTCTCAACTGAATGTACCAGGCTTTGCTGACTCCCCATGGGTGGCCTTACCTTTTGGAGGAGGGGATGTGGAATGGCCTGGGGTGGGGCGTGGGGGAGGAGCCTGGGGGAGAAGCAGGAGGAGGGATGAGAGGGGATCTGCAGTTGGTATGTAAAATGACTAGAAAATATCTTAAATAAATAAGTAAGTAAGTAAGTAAGTAAGTAAGTAAGTAAGTAAGTAAATAAATAAATAAATAAATAAATAAATAAATGAGAGAAAAAAAGAAAAGAAAATGGTCCACAGGTTGGCTCACCGTGCAAACTTAGGGAGGCATTTTCTCAACTGAGGTCTCTCCTCTCAGATGACTCCAGCTTGTGTTGAGTTGACATAAACCTAGTCAGCACATTGGGCTACAAAAATGTGGGGGGAGAACAGAAAGTGGGGAGAAGGATGTATTGGGTGTGTCTGGGAGAAGTGGGAGGAGAGAGTTGTATTGGGGATGAATATTCTTGAGATACATTGTTTACATGTACAAAATTATCAAACAATAAATAAAAATATTCTGTTCAAACAAACAAAGAACAAAAGGTCAGGGCACAATGATAATTGGTATTTGATTAGCATCTTCTCAGAAACTTCTTTAGAATGCACAAGTACACTTAAAAGTAAGTGGTCTAATTTCTTTCCTTATGGTGAGAGGCCCATGTGAGCCAAGCTGGTAGGAAGTGGTGTGATATTGGTAAGAGATCATATCTTGATTATCACCATTAAACAGAAGCTGTGAGCTAGCTCTAAATGCTAAAAACAGAAGGAAGGCCATTACTACTGGTCCAGGAATTAAACACAGACAACAGGAATGACAAACTGAAGAGGTCTTCTTGGAAAATCCTGTTACTGAGGCGCATCATGAATTCCCAGTTCTTGCTCTTGTTCTGTCTTGGTAAGTCTGAGGGGAGCAGGGCTGTTTGTGGTGGGTGGGTCATTTGTGGAGGCAGCTGGAGTTGGTGAGGCCAGTGGGGAGGCTAATGAGGCTGTAAGAGAAGTGAATAAATTTCATTTTGTCAACACATATCATGTGTGGGGAACATGTTCAGCGCTTCACACATATTTTCCTGTTTCCTCTAAATCAATAGGTTCTGAACTTAATGGCTTTATGACACATGAGCATGACATTTGCATTCTTTCTTTGGTATTGTGTGTGTGTGTGTGTGTGTGTGTGTGTGTATGTGTGTGTGTGCGTGTGTGTGTGTGTGTGTATATGTGTGTGTGTGTGTGTGTATGTATGTGTGTGTGTGTGTGTGTGTGTGTGTGTGTGTGTGTGTGTAGGCAGGTGCCTGTGTGCATACATGCAGCAAGCCAGTGAGGACACTAGGTACCTTTACTTGTTCTCTTCTATTCTTTGAGATTTCTCATTGAGGATGAAACTTAATATTTCAGCTAGACTGGCAGGCTAGCAAGATCCCTGGATGTACCCATCTCTACTCCCCAATGCTGGGGTTACAGGCATATGCAGCCATTACCTGTTTTTATGTAGATGCTGAAGATTTGACCTCAGGTCTTCTTGCTTTCACAGAAATCGCTCTTACCCACTGTTCCAATAGACATACCAGTAAAGAAAATGTCTGCTTTTCACCACCTAATAGTGCCGCTCCCCTCTGGGGTCCGTTTTCTTTCAAACCACCACCAAATGTGGGGCTCTGGACTTGATCCCCACTACAGTACAAAGGAAGAGAAAACAATGACCTGGGAAGTGTTTGGGGAGAGATTATTGCTTCTGGGTTATTCTACTCTATTCGGTTCTATTCTTCTATTCCATCTTTATCTGTGTGCTTATAAAACCCATTCCAACGCCCCAGCACCTGGATAACTACAGGAATATCACGTACCTTTGAATCAGGAAGACTGATGCCCCCACTGTAGTGTTTTTTTCCACAAAGATTGTTAACAGTTGTTCATGCTTTCCCATATTCTGTATAACCTTTTTTTGCATGTGTCTCTGTGTGTGGTGTAACTGTGTATGTGCATGTATGCTCTCATGTGTGTGAGCAGGTACACAGCTGATATTGGGAGTCTTCCTTAACCATGTCACACCTTATTCATTGATGCAGAGTCTCTCAGCTGGAACCCAGGGCTGGCTGATATGGCTAGTCTCGATAGCCAGCTTGTATTGGGGACCCTCTGACTCTACTTTCTGAGTGGGGGTCCCCTTTGCTCAAGTTCCACTCAGTGTGACAGTTCACTTCCTGTTGCCTCAAGATGTAGAACTCTCAGCTACTTCTCTAGCACCATGCCTGCCTGCATGCTGCCATGATGATAATGGACTAAACCTTTGAAACTGTAAGCCACATGATTAAATGTTTTCCTTTATAAGAAAAAAAAAAGAGAAAATGTCTGTTTCTTCCCCCACATTCAGCTACTGCTAAAAATCTTTAATCAAAACTGCCCAGATTCCAAAATCAGGTGAATAGATAAATAAAATGGGATACACATGCACAATGAATTTTTTTTAGTTTTTCTGTGTAGCATTTAGAGCCTGTCCTAGAACTCACTCTATAGACCAGGCTAGCCTTGAATTCACAGAAATTCACCCGCTTCTGCCTCCCAAGTGCTGGGATTAAAGGTGTGTGCCACCACTGCTCGGCACTCAATGAAATTTTATGTAGCCCTTTATTCTGTGAGTGAGGAAGAGGAAGAAGCTGGGGGTGGGGAGAGGGACGGGGGGGCATTGAGAGAGAGCAACAGTTGAGGACAGTACAGTAACACACATGTATGAAGGCACTCTGACGACAGGCCCATGAGATGGCTCAGTGGATAAAGATGTTTGCTGCCATGCCTAATGACCTGAGTTCAGTCCTTAGGACCCACACGGTAGAAGAGGAGAAGTGACCTTCACAGTTCTCTGGTCCTCCTTTCTCAAATAGTCCCCACTCTGCTTTGGTGTCACATTATAGAGAGTGAAATCTGTATTTGCATATGAGAGAAAGTATATGATCTTTATCTTTCTTTCCCTGATATATTCCCTTGTCCCCTCCTCATACTCCTATTCCTCTCCTGTCGCGATGTTTCTTTTACTTTCTTGCTATATATATGTACACACATGTGTTAGAAACTTAACTTGTTAGTGTGATGAGATACTCGACTAAATCAACTTAAGGAAGGGAGTATGCTAACAAGGAGGACCCAAAGAGGGATTCACCCTGGGAAGGGGAGATAGATGAAATCTCCAGGAGTAAACTGGGGATGAGGGGTAGGCAATGGAGGGTAGGGGATGGGGGATGGGAACATCAGGGAATCAGATGGTCAAGCTGGAACAGGGATGGCGTGAGAGAGCAATGAAAGAGATACCCAGATAGAGGGAAATATCACAGGGATAGGAAGAAACCAGGTGTTAAGGAAGTTCCCATGAATCCCCAAGGATGACCCCAGCTTAGACTACTAGCAATTGTGGAGAGGGTGACTGAGCTGGCTTACCCCAGTAATCAGATTGGTAAATACCCTAACTGTCATCATAGAGCCTTTCTCCAGTAACTGATGGAAGAAGATGCAGAGAGCCATGGTGAAACACTAGGTTGAGCTTCAGCAGTCCAGTTGAAGAGAGAGAAGAGGGATTCTATGAGCAGGGGTCATCAAGGTCATGATGGGGAAACCTACAGAGACAACCAAACTAAACTAGTGGGAACTCGTGAAATTCAGACCAACAGCTGTGGAGCCTTTAAGGGACTGGACTAGGCTCTCTGCATAAGCAGACAGTTGGGTAGCTTGATCTGCTTAAGGGGCTCCTGGCAGTGGGATCAGAATCCATCCCTGGTACATGAGCAGGCTTTTTGTAGCCCACTACCTATGATGGAACACCTCACACAACCTTGATGCAGGGGGAGGGGCTTGGACCTGCCTCTATTAAATGTATCTCCCTATGGGAGGCCTTTCCTTCTTGTAGGAGGGAATGGGAGGAGGTTCGGAGGGGGAAGTTGAAGGAGTGGGAGGAAGAAAGAGGGGAACCTTTGATTAGTATGTAAAACGAATAAAATATTTCTTAGTAAAAAAGAATGCTCATGTGGCATCCTCTAGATTAGGTAAAGTGAGGTGGGAAAATTGTAATGCCTCCAGAGGTGTCTTTATTGTACAGGATTGTTTTGCTATCCTGGGTTTTTTTTTTTTTCCATATGAAGTTGAGTATTGTTCTTTCCAGGTCTGTGAAGAATTGTGTTGGGATTTTGATGGGGATTGCATTGAATCTGTAGATTGCTTTTAGTAAGATTGCCATTTTTACTGTGTTAATCCTACCTACCCATGAACATAGGAGATATTTCCATTTTCTGATATATTCTTCAATTTCTTTCTTCAGAGACTTAACATTCTTGTCATACAGGTCTTTTGCTTGCTTAGAGTAACCCCAAGGTATTTTTTATTATGTATGGCTATTGTAAAGGGTAATGTTTCTCTGATTTCTTTCTCAGCCTACTTATCATTTGTATATAGGAGGGCTACTGATTTTTTGAGTTGATCTTGTATCCTGCCACATTACTGAAGGAGTTTATCAGCTGTAGGAGTTCCCTGGTAGAATTGTTGGGGTCACTTATGTATACTATCATATCATCTGCAAAAAGTGAAAGTTTGACTTCTTCCTTTCCAATTTCCATCCCCTTGGTCTCCTTTTGTTATCTTATTGCTCTAGCCTGACTTTTAAGTACTATATTGAACAAATATCCCTTGAGCGTTCTTAGAGACTATTCTTAGATAATCCCTCATAGGCATGATCAAAGGCTTTTTGCTGAGGTCATTATTTTGTTACAGCTTTCCTAGGGAATGGCCATTTAGATTGATACTGATAGTAAACATGTACTCAGGGAAGAAATGGGATGTTGGTGAGCAAGAAACATGCCAGAGCCCAGTGTGGGGAACACAGACATGCCTGGATAAGTGAAGCCAGACTCTGAGCTTAGCAGTAGATTCTTAGGATCAGGGAGGGTGATGAGAGAGCTCCTGGCATGTACTGAGTCTCATGAGTCATTCTCTTGTAGGGGTGTATGTTGGACAAACAGACATAAGTGGGGACTATGGTAAGTGTCTCTTCATACATCTCCTACTTTAAATTGTTCCCAGGTAGCATGACAATATGTCATATGCAACCGAGTTTTGCTTTCTTCCAGAGCTTTTCAAGCCCATCATCCGCATGTCGCCCAGTTCTGTGGTTCCCACCAGGGGCAATGTGACATTGATGTGTATCACTTCTATGCAAGATGTAAAGTGTGTTATTAAAAAAGGAGACACTTATTTGGATCCTAGGATCACAAATGTTTTGACAACACAGACATCTAATTTACTTGCCATTCATGGATGGATAGAAACAACTAGATTGCTTCTCACAGAGTTACAGCAGAGTGATGCTGAATACTACACCTGTGGATGCTCCAAAATTGAGGGTGCTGATGCAATGTCCAGTGATCCAACTCTACTCTTGGTCACAGGTGAGGTGGGCCTTCCTTAGAGTGACATATGTTAATCTATCAGAGCAAGACAGGGAGGGAGAAAGGGTGATCACTTTCAGAGCAATTGGCAAGGGAAGTGACAGCAACAGAATGAATACTTTTATTTATTGTTTCATTTGTGTATGTGTTGTGCATGTGTGTGTATGCCTGTGTGTATGTGTGTGGGCACCCTTGGGTGTTGCTGTGAATGAATATATGTGTGCATGCATATGAATTCTAGAAGTCATCAATTGTTCTTTTACCTTAGTTAGCATGGCAGGACATCACAATCAAGTCATAGCTCCCAAACAGGATTACTTTTGGTACCCAGCTTGTTCTGGAGGATATCCTGTCTTGGTCTTCTGAAGCTCTAGTTACAGGCAGGGCACTCACTTAAAAATTATGTGGGTAATGAGGATAGAAACTCTGTTCCTCATGCCTGGGTTGCATAAGGATAAGAAAGAATTAAGATTGTAGGAAAAAGGAAAGATGAGAATTTACATGACCTCAAACAGCTAGTGCAGGCTTTCTTTAATGCCACAGGGGTGTGGTCTCTAGTTCTGTGCATGCTGAGATCAGGGCACAGGACCTGGTCACTCAACAAACAGAACTCAACAGGACATAGGTGACATGCTTTAAGCTGAGGTTTTGGTAGCTAGGGATAAAGAAGGGGAAGATAGATTCCTTTGGGCACCATGTGATTGCTTGGTGTGTGTGACGATCCACCTGTAACTCCAGCTTCAGAAGAGACAAGGGATCTACAGGGTAGCTAGATAATGAGAGTAACCATATTCAGGAGCTATGATTTGGTTGTGAGGTCCTGCATTGGTGAATGGGGTGGAAGAGCCATTGAGGATGATTCTGAACATCACCCTCCAGATTCCACATGCATGCACACATATGAGGTTAGCTGCTTCCCTAGATAGGCTGGTTTCCAACTGCAGGGTCTTTGTACCATCCTACACCCACTCAGTGGCTGGAAGAGGGAGTCAGTTGCTTTTCTTCTGCGGTCCCCAAATAGCTGACTTCCTGGAACCTTGAACTCACTCAGCTCAGGGCCTTGGCTCCCCCACCCAGGAGAGTTCTTTTGGACAGCAAGTACTCTACCTGATGAGCCATCTCACCCTTAATACCTTAGTTTTAACTAAAAGTTGAAGGAAGGAAAAAGATTTCTAGTTTCATTTGGGTTTGTTCTGGCTCATTACTTTGATCCCAGTACTCAGGAGCTAGAGGTACATGAATCTCTGTGAGTTCAAGACCAGCCTGATCTACATAGTGAGTTCCAAGACAGCCAGAGATGCAGAGTGAAATCAAATCCAAGTGGAAGAGATCGGGCATCATAAGAACAAGGGTGTGAGTGTAACCCAGAACTTCCTCAGCATGATCACAGGATTCTTCTCTCTCAGGACATTTACCTAAACCATCCCTCCAATCTCACCAGTGGAGCAAAATGACAGGAGGGAATGTGACTCTGAGCTGTCAGAAGCCAGATAATATGACTGAGTACAGAATGTTCATGCTCCTGAAGGAAGGAGTTCCATCACCTGTCCAGGTTCAGAGTTCAGAAAGCAACAGAGCAGACTTCTCACTTCATAATGTGACAGACAAAGACACAGGAAACTACAGCTGTGTCTACCACCAGAAAGAAGCCCCTTTCTGGGCCTCACACCCCAGTGATCACTTTAAGATCTTGGTGTCAGGTAAGTTTTAAATATTCTCTTCAAAAACTATTTTATTAATGGCTATAGCAATAAAAGACATTGTTGAGGGGCTAGAGTTAAGCCCACTAGTGTTTTTGCAGAGAACCAGAGTTCAGTTTTCTCTACTCACACTGGGCAGCTGGCAACCACCTGTGACTCCAGCTCTCCATGGGCTCTAACACTATCTTCTGGTTCTGAGGGCACCTAAACTCATGTACATTCCCACATTCAGGCACAAAGAAACACAGACACATAGACCTCCCTACACACATACACTTACAACTAATAAAAATAAATATTACATGGAAATAAAACCATAATTTCAAAGAAATTATTTATATAATTTTGCATTCATTAAGACTTGCTTTATGGCATTTATGTGGCATTCTTTTCCTGGGTAGATGCAAAATATTTGATCACACACACACACACACACACACACACACGCACACACACACACATACACACACACATACACACAGAAGACACAAACTTATTCACCCCACAAAGGGAGCCCCAGGACAAACCAAAGAAATAGTTGCTGTAAACGTTAAGTTGGAGAACTGATGGGTTAATATTGGGGTTACTAGGGAGCATGATGTGTGTGTGGGGGGGTCTGCTCTCACTCCCCCCCCCCAGGGTACTCGAGCAGGGAGAAGTAAGAAATTCCCTCTTCTTAATTTTTCAAAGAGCCTCCCAGGCACCTCAGATAGAATGAGGTCTCTCTTAGGTTGTTGTCCTCGATTCTTTCTTTCTTTACCCTCCATGGAGATATGCTTTCCATCAAGCATACTGTCTTAAGCTGGAAGCTATTAAGAAGAAAGTTGCCCATCCTTGACTCTCAGCCTCTGGCAGGAGGGGTACTGAGCTTAACTCAGCTCTGGCCCAGGTTCCTACTGAGCTTACAATCACCCATGGCAATCTTCACAGCTGCCACCCCTCCCAGTACAGGAGTAGAGGGTGATAAAAATGGAATATCTCCTTTTGGAATTGGTATTAAGGTGTCCATAACAGCCTTAGTTGTGCTAAGCCCTTTTTTAAATCAATAAACTTGATGAAAACTGCATCAGATAAACTTCTTCAAACTTAAAGATTCCCTTAGCTTTTACCAAACTCTCATTCATTAACATTAACATAATTCTAGTATAAACATTACTATACATATTTACAACTCTCTTAACTATTATCATTATACATATTTACACTTTTTGCAAGCTTACATTAAATATTTAGACTCACATTCAACATTTATACTTCTTACAAACTCACATTCAAAGGGAAACTATTTAACAATTTTTAGCATGTATTTAGAAGAGATTTCTTAGAACTATTTACCAAATTTATATTTAAGAGGGAACTATAGAACTATTAGAAAGATTCTCTTAATAGTACTAACTTACACTAGAAAGAATCTCTTAGCAGAACTTAGCAAACATCTAGATTTCTTTTCTCTCTCTTTTTTTTTTTTTGAGACAGGGTTTCTTTGTGTAGTTTTGGTGCCTGTCCTGGATCTCACTCTGTAGACCAGGCTGGCCTCAATCTCACAGAGATCCACCTGGCTCTGCCTGCTGAGTGCTGGGATTAAAGGCATTCTACCAAGCTTAGAAAAGATTTCTTAACACCTAGAAGAGATTTTCTTTTTTATTAAGAAAATTTTTTCATTCATTTTACATACCAACCAAAGTTCTCCTCTTCCCTCCTCCCAACTCCCCAGCCTCCCCCTCCCAACCTACCCACCACTTCCCCACACAAGAAGGCAAGACCTCCCATGGGGAGGCACATCCAATAGAGGCAAATCAAGCCTTTCCCCCTGCCTCAAGGCTCCATGAGGTGTCCCATCATAGGTAGTGGGTCCCAAAAAGCCCCCTCATGCACCTGGGATGGATTTTGATCCTACCACCATGGAGGCCCTCAAGTAGATCAAGCTACACAACTATCTCACCATGCAGCAGGCCTAGTTCTGTCCCATGAAGGCTCCACAGCCATCGATCCAACTTTCATGAGTTCCCACTAGTTTGGTTTAGTCATCTCTGCAGGTTCTCCCATCATAATCCTGATGCACTTGCTCATAGAATCCCTCTTCTCTTTCTTTGACTGGACTTCTGGAGTTCTGCCTGGTGTTTGGTTGTGGATCTCTGCATCTGCTTCCATCAATCATTGGAGAAAAGCTCTGTGATAATAGTTAAGAGTATTCACTGGTCTCATCACTTGGGTAAGCCAGTTCAGTTCAGGCACCCTCTCCATTATTTCTAGTGGTATTCTTTTTTGTGACTTCAAAATTTTATTTACCTCTTACAAATTTTAATATTTTTCTTTCCTATGTCATATTGGCATTTTATGATAATTTTTCATGGAGATGCTCTTTTCTGATATGTCTATTCATAACCTGGTGTTTGGATATCTATTTCATTCCCTAAATTTTAAACATATTTTACTGCCATCCCAGTGAATAGTTTTTTTTATACCTTTTTTTCTGCCACAGCTCCTCCAGATTCTGATATTTGATCTGTCTGTTGATCTCAGTTTTGTGTGTATTGAGGGAGGGCTATCTTTCACTTTGTTTATCCTGAGGTGATGGGATCTATTCCTCACCACAGAGTGCAGCCACTGATCACTGTACCCTTCACAGTCCAAGGCTCCTGCTGCATCAACTTCTCAACATATCTGCACCAGGCAGACATGTCTAAAACAGGGGCTGGGAATCAAACTCATTTCTTCTGGTAGAACAATACAAGCTGTTAAACACTGAGACATTTCTATAGCTCTGTCTTTTTGTTGTTCTTGTTGTTGATATAACCCACTAAGTACAATTATGCTGCCCCTATGTGCATAGGTTTTGTGCCATCATTGGAGCATGGGAACGTCCAAGTGGTCATATCCTCAAAAAAGATCACCCTCCCCACTACTCCTGGCAACTGTCAGCTGCCAACAGTCACTCAGTAAGTGGTGGGGTCTAGAGATCTTTTAGCCTCCTATGATAAGATTTTGGCTGACTTTATCTTGTGCAGGTCTAGTTCAGGCAACCATAGCTGTTGTGTGTTCATCTGTGTAGTAGTTGAGTCATGTTCAGAAAACAGCATTTTACAGCATGCCTTCCAATCCTTTAGCTTTCATACTCTTTCTGCTTCTCCTTCTTCTATGAAATTCCTTGAGGTTTGATGATGGTAGTGGTGGTGGCTATGGAAATGATGGTGGTGGCAATGGTGGCAGTGATGGTGGTAGTGGTGGTATGATGATGGTGGTGGTTGTAGTGGTACTGGTGGTACTGGTGATGGTGTTGGTGCTGAGGATGGTCCTGGTGCTGCTGGTGGTGGTGATGATGGTTGTGGGTGGGTGTGATGGTGATGGTAGAAGTAGTGGTGGTGGTGGAGGTAATGGTATTGTTGGTGGTAGTGGTGATAGTGGTATGGATGTCCCTCTTACTCTCAGTACTCAGATAAGTTCTGCAATGCTCCATTGACTGCTGCCAACTGCAAAAAGAAGCTTCTCTGATCAAAGTTTCATATAAGCCAATCAATAATTTTAATTTTTCTTTCTTTTACATTTTGGCTATTTGCCAGCATGTATGTCTATAAACAAAGTACAAGCCTGGTGCCTCTACAGTCAAGAAGAGAATGTCACAGACCCTGGAACTGCAGTAACAGGTGGTTGTTAGACACCATGTAGGTACCTGGGTCTTCATGAAGAGTGGCTAGTGCTTTAACTCCTCTGCAGACTCTCCAGCCCATCTTTTATGATTTATAATGCTCTTCTTCTTCTTCTTTTTGGGGTAAAAGTGATTCTTTGATACCTGATAGTTAATATTTCTAGTGTCACTCATTCAATCCTTCATTATGCCTTGAAAATGTCTATTCTGATGCATGTCACCTAAAGCAATAACTAGTCATGATAGGAGGGTTACCCTGTTCCAAGAGACTTTCAGAGGACTCCTAGGCATATGGAAGGCATTTCTAATATCAGGAAGGAGCCAGACTCACACTCAGTCCATAGACATTACCCAGTGTCCTACATAGCTCTGTCTTTCCCTGGAATGAAGTATGGAACTCAGACACAAAATCCAAGGCTCTAACTGAAGAGATAGGAATAAAACACTTTGGGATAGAATGATATGAGAATGGAAGGAGTTATGGGATTTAGGGACCCAAGAAGCTCTGAAGTATTTGGAGTGAAAGCAGAGAAGTGGCAGAAGAGAGTATCAGGAAACAAAGGAGGTGCTAAGTTGGCCTAAAGCCAGAGTCCAGCTGTGGGAACATGCAAAGTCTGAATGTGTGAACTTGGGCTCTCAGCTCAGCTGGAACCTCTGCGGTGCTCCACAGAACCAAGGATAGTAATCATGTGACTCTCAGCAGTACTTGTACATCATTCATAACTGTTTTGCAGATCTGAATGATGGCCTAACAAAGGGAGATGAAAAGTGACTCAACCACACCTGATCTGAGCTTTCATCACAAATGTTCCCTATTTCCTTCCCAGGCTTCCTGGGAGCAGGTGGATGTGACAGATAAAGACAGCTTTTTTATTTCCCTCCAGATTTCCTTCCCAAACCCAGCCTCAGTGCTTGGCCCAACTCAGTGGCATCAGAGAACAGCAACGTGACACTGCAATGTGTGAGTCCCACCCCAGGCATACGACTTGTTCTCAGAAAGGGAGATCAAATTTTGGATTCTCGGCTTCCACATCATTTGACCGAGGGGACAGCTGAGTTTCGTCTGACTAACCTTCGACTGAGTCATGCTGGATATTATACCTGTGAATACTATTTAAAGGAATCCCCCAATAAAATATCACCTTCCAGCAATGTCCTATTACTATTGGTCACAGGTGAGGAGAACCTTTCTCAGTCAAAATACAGTGTTTTTTCCAACAGGGATGAGCATGTGGCCAAGGGTTTGTAGGTAGGCACAAAAGGGGCATCATCTGAAGCTGATGAGATGGCTCTGGTGAGAGAAACTTTGTTTGTCATGTCTGCCAACCCATGTTTTATCCCAGAGACCTACATGGTGGAAGGAGAGACACCCACAAGTTGTTCTCAGACATTCACATTCATGACATGGCCTGTACCCTGCCCAATAAGTCAATAAAATATAATTTTTGAAGAATTGCACCTCTAGAGCAGTTAAGGAAGACATGATGTGACAAACACAAAATTGATTGCCTCAGCTTTCCTCAGATCTGTAAGAGTAAAATAACACTCATAACACACAAGAATGGTCCCATCAACAATAAGTCAAAGGAGAGAAAGGGCTCACAGGGTCTTATTGTGTATAAGCAAACTGTCAGACTCTGGGAGAGAGGGACCACTATCACTAATTGTGTAACCTCTGCTGAGCCCAATGGTCATCAGTAGATAACTCCCAATTCATGGGGGCCATGAGTTGGGAGCTATCTATTAGGTAGTCTCAGTGGGTCCCCAAACAAAATGAATATAAGTGAAGATAGAGATCTGTGGGAATGAAGAGTGTGTTAAGGAGATGGGGTGAAAATAGTCACTATGTACTGTTTGCATGTGCAGAATTGTCTACAAACAAATATAATTAATAAAAATACATCTGTTGAGATTCAGGATAGACCATGGGAAAGTTTCAGTATTCAGGAAGGATGAATACAGGACTCTAGGCTTGACCCCTTTCTCTTGGATCTTGTTCCTCTTACAGGATACTTGTCTAAGCCTTCCCTCCGAGTCCAGCACTTGGGTCGGGTGATCACAGGAGAAGTGGTGAAGCTACAGTGTCAGAAGCCACACAATTCAACACAGTATAAAATGTTTGCTCTGCTAAAGGAGGGAAATTCATCTCCCATACAGCTTCTAAATTCAGAAAATGATGTGGTAGAATTCACCCTTCAGAATGTGACAGTCCATGATGCAGGAAGGTATAGTTGTATGTACCTCCAGGCAGAAGTCCCATTCTGGGCCTCTCATCCAAGTGATCACCTTGATTTCTCAGTGGCAAGTAAGTATTCCATTTCTTTATCATGTGTACCCCTTCTTCTCTCTTTAAAAAAGACCTATTTTATTTTTGAAAATTATGTATTATGTGTGTGTCTTTACGTGGGCATATGCATATGAGTGAGATGCACACAGAGGCCAGAAGGGGGCATTGTTTCCCCTGGAGCTGGTGTTACAGGTGGTTGTGAGTTGCCTGATGAGGATGCTGGAAACTGAAATCAGATCTTTGCCAATGCCTATATATTTAAATGTTTTCCTCTAGTATTTTCATTTTCAGTTCTTACATTGAAGTCTTTAATCCACTTGGAGTTGAATTTTTGAAGGTGAGATATAGGGATCTAATTTCATTCTTTATACAGGAGTCCTGGTTTCTCAGCATTTGCTAAAGAGGCCATCTTTTCTTCAGTGTGAACTTCTGGCATCTTTGTTAAAAAGTGTCTGCAACCTTGTGAGTTTCTATCTGGGTTGTCTGTTATGTTCCATTGATAGATGTGTCTGTTTTGTGTTACTAACATACTGCAATAGCCTTTCTTGAGTGCAACTGAGATTCATAATGCTCCAGGGGCTTAGATGCTAGGTGAAGCCCTGCTATGCTTAAAGACCACATATCATTTTTGGTCTGGGACAGATGTTGATCTGCCCTTTATTTCTGTGTTCTGTGTTCTCCTTCAGTCTATGTTTTGCTCATAAGACTAACCCTTGCAGTATCAAAGGAAATGAGGGGAAAGGAATTGAGTGAAATTATAGAAATGAGATAAAGAAACCAGGTGGTGGTGGCATACTTCTAATCCCAACACCACAGATAGGGGGATTTCTGAGTTCAAGGCCACCCTGGTCTACATAGACAGTTTCAGAACAGCCAAGGGTATGCGAAGATACCCTGTCTCAAAAAACAAAAACAAAAAATTAGATAAAGACAAAATAAACAAGGGAGGAGAGTTAAGGAAGTGTGGTGTTTTGAATGAAAATGGCCTCATAGATTCAGACATTGGAATGCTTGGTCTCCAGTTGATAGAACTGTTTGGGAAGGTTCAGTAAGTATGACTTTGTTGGAGAAGGTATGTCACTGAAGGTGGACTTTGAGGTTTCAAAACCCCATGCAATTCCCAGGCAACTCTCTCTGCCTCATTCTTGTGGGTCTAGATGTGAGATCTCAGCTTCTACTCAAGCACTAAGCCTGCCTAGTGTTATGCTCCCCACCATGATTTTCATGAACTCTAACATTCCCATACTCTGAGCACCAAACCAATGTGTTCTTTTATGACTTGCCTTGGTCATGGTATCTTAGCACAATAATGAACATGGGCAATATCCTTTTGGCATATTCATTAAAAAGTGAGTTTATATCTGGATTTTCTGTTGTATTCCATTGACCTATGTGTCTGTTCTGTGCTCCTGACATACTGCAATAGCCCTTCTTGGGTGCAGTTGAGATTCACAATGTTGCAGGAGCTAAGATGCCAGGTGAAATTCTTCTATACTAAGCCCACATGGCATCTTGTGGTCTGAGGAGAGATGCTGACCTACTCTGGATTTTTGTGTTCTGTGTTCTCCTTTGGTCTATGTTTAGCTCATATGAGAAACCCTTAAAGTATCAAATGAGATGGGAGAAAAGAAAGTAAGTGAAAGTATAAAAATGAGATAAAGAAGCTGGGTGGCAGAACACAGGTGCCATGCAGGACTCAGAAGCAAGCAGATCTATATGGGTTTGAGGCCAGCTTGGTCTACAGAGTGAGTTCCAGGACAGCTAAAGTTACACAGAAAAATCACTGTCTTGAAAATGCAGAGAGAGAAAGGGAGAGGGAGAGAGAGAGAGAGAGAGAGAGAGAGAGAGAGAGAGAGAGAGAGAGAGAATAAACAATAGAGAAGAGGTAGTCTAGTGGGTTGAATGAGAATGGCCCAGTCTCAGTAGATGGAACTGTTTGGAAAGGATTGGGAGGAGTGGCTTTGTTAGACAAGGTAAGTACAAGAGGTGCACTTTGAGGTTTTAAAAGCCCATGCAATTCCCAGTCAGCTCTCTCTGCCTCATGTTTATGAGTCAAGATGTGAGCTCTCAGCTACTGCTCCAGTACCATGCTTATTGTCATGCTCCAAACCATGATGGTCATGAATTCTAACTCTCCCATACTCTGAGCACCAAATTAACATTTTCTTTTATAAGATGCCTTGGTAATGGCTTCTTATAATAATAATAGAAACCCTAGTCAAGACTGTCAGAATCTTAGTTAGCCTTGATTGTCAACTTGCTCCAGCCTAGAATCATCTCAGTTGAAGAAATACCTAGGTCAGATTTGTCTGTAGCAATGTCTGTGAGAGATTGTCCAGATTATTAATTGATGTAAGAGGCTCTATCTTACATCACTCCTCAGGTAAGTGGTTCTGAGTTGTATACAAAGCAGCTGAGCAAGAGCTGGAACAAGCTGAGAACAAGCTTGAATGCAGGGTTTCTCTTTTCCTTTTAAAGATTTATTTTATCTCTGTGAGTATTTTGTTCAAATGTGTGTCTGTGCACTACATTTTTGTTAGGTTTCCAAGGAGATAAGAAGAGGGTGTTGGAGCCCCTGAAACTTTAGTTTTGGGTGGTTGTGAGTTGACTGTGAGTCTGGGAGTAGAACCCTGGCTCTCTGGAAGAGCAGCCAATGCTGTTTACCACTGAGCAATCTCTACAGCCCATCTCTGTTTTCTATTTTCAGCTTCTGCTCTGACTTATCTTGACAATGGATTGTAACCTGAATGATGAGATAAACAATTTCCTCTCTAAAGCTGCTTTTTATCAGAATATTTTCATCATAGCATAGAAAATAAAGTAGAATAGACAGAATGAATACATAGAAAATAAGGTTTAAAAAAGCACAATTCACTTCAACTCTCATAAAATCATACATTTTTATGTTAGGGATTAACAAAGAATGGGCAGCTGCCCACCCACCAATGTTTAAGTGCATGGAAGAAGTTCTAGGGAGAAACAATGCTCCTTACAAACAATGTTGATTATCTTCTCTCTTTCAGGGTCCCCAAGAGCCTTGTCAAAATATTATACCAAGATTAATCTCATCAGGCTGGAAATGTCTGCCATGTTTGTGGTGTTGATGACAGTCTTCCTGGCTGAAGCCTGGTACAGCCAAAGGGTGTCATTTAGCAGACCCAGGTAAAATAACTGAGATTTTCCCTATTTCATGACTGGTGGGTAATTATGAGGAATGTTTGACCACCAAATTCATGGAGCTGTAACTGAGAAATAAAAATGGCCAGGTGTGATGGTGTATGCCTTTATTCCCAGGTCTTAGGAGGCAGAAACAGGTGGATCTCTTTGAATTCCAGATCAGCTGGGTGTACATAGTGAGTTCCAGACCAGTTAAGCCTACATTGTAAGACCCTGCCTTCAAAAACAAACAAACAAAAGAAAAACAAATGCAATAACAAAACAATAAAAAATTAAATAACAAATGATGCTCTGATATAATTAAGGTTTGTTAATTATACATTAATCAACTTGGGATAAAATTAAGCCTTTAATTATATATTAAGTAGCTACACTAATATTTAAATAATTACCACAAAGTACCTAATGAACCTACTTATGAAAAATTTACTTGTTATACAAAATTTCCATTAACCATTATGGTCACCACAACTGTACTTTTGATCATTATGTGAAGTTATATAAACATCAGGCTTTACTGTGAAGACTTTTCATAGTATCCACATGGCCACTGATATCATTTTATATTTTATTAAGCAGTACAATGTCATTTCCAATTAAATGGCAGGTGAGGCCTCAAATTTGTGAAATAAAAAATTTTCTCATAGTGCTGGAGAGATGTCTGAGTGGTTAAGAGTGTACTGCTCTTGTAGAGAAGCTGAGTTTGGTCCAGAGGGTCCAAAAAGTCTAGATCACATCCATCTGTAACTCCAGCCCCAGGGGATCAAATGCCTTCTTTTGACCTCTGCAGCCCCCTCCCTAGCATGCACATACCTATTTCCCCATACACATTAAAAAAAATGAATAGTATCTTTTTAAAAAGCACCTTCTACCTACTGTAGTTTTCAAACATCTCAAGTTAGAGTGATGGGAAGTTGGGGTGGGGACATTCAGAGTAGAACTCACGTTTGGAAACCCTAAAAAGTTAATTTTGGAGCAGTTGACATGACTTAGTGAGTAACGGCACTTATTTCTAAGCTTTACATCCTGAGTTTGATCCCCAGAATCCACAGAGTAGAAGAGAACCAACTCTCCCAAGTTATTCCCTGACCTCCCCACACATAATGTGGCACCCATATATGGCGACACACATGCACATGAAATAAATACAATATGACAAAAGTGTTAATATTTCTCAATCAGTTCAGGTCTAATATTCTTTCCCCACAGGCCCTGCAGCACCCCAGGGCCACCATGAACCCTTGGTCAAGGTCACAAGCAGCTCTTCAGTTTTCTATGAAGCCTGCACTGCCAGCTCTCTGAGAGCTATCCAGGGATGGGATGGCAGCTCTGACTCTTCATTCCTTCTAGGGCACAGAGGACAGAACTGGGCACAGATGCTCATGGGATACTTCACTGATTAACAATTACTACACTGAAACTACAATAGTATTTCTCCCTATAAGACAGGGCATGCTGCCTAGATCATCAACCAAAACCATGGACTGTGGATCTGTTTCTGTGTATGTGATTATGTTAGCATGATCTCTAAGGCTGTATTTGATCACTCCTTAAAAATGGATTTTGTTTACCTTCTCAGGTATCCTTGGCTCAATATATGCCAATTATGTATATGTACTTTTATGCAGTATATATTACATGTATCTTCTATACAATAACTTATTATCATTATTATTTTATTATATTTGTGTTTTAATTTTACACATCAGCCATGGGTTCCCACTGTCCTCCCCCCTACCGCCCCCACACCCACCTTCCTCACATCCCCTCCCCTCTATTCCCATCTCCTCCAGGGCCAAGACTCCCCTGGGGACTCATTTAAACCTGGTGGATTCAGTACAGACAGGTCCAGTCCCCTCCTTCCAGGCTGAGCAAAGTGTCCCTGTGTAAGCCCAAGGTTCCAAACAGCCAGTTCATGCACTAAGGACAGGTCCCAGTCCCACAGCCTGGATGCCTCCCAAACAGTTCAAGCTATTCAATTATCTCACTTATTCAGAGGGCCTGATCCAGCTGGGGGCTTCACAGCCTTTGGTTCATAATTCTTGTGCTTCCATTCGTTTGGCTATTTGTCCCTGTGCTTTTCCAATCTTGGTCTCAACAATTCACACTCTTACAGTCCCTCCTCTTTCTCGACAATTGGACAACTGGAGCTCCACCTAGGGCATGGCTAAGGATCTCTGCATCCACTTCCATCAGTTATTGGATGAGAGTTCCAGCTCGACTGTTAGGGTGTTTGGCCATCTGATCATCAGACTAGGTCAGATCAGGCTTTCTCTCGACCATTGCCAGCAGTCTACAGAGGATGTATCATTATGGTTTAAAAATCATCCTGAGTGAGGTAACCTAGACTCAGAAGGACAAACATGGTATGTACTCACTCATAGGAGGATACTAGATGTAAAACAAAGATGACAAGACTGCTACACAACTCCAGGGAGGCTACCTAGAAAAACAGGACCCTAGGAAAGACATAGGGATCACCTAATGACAGAGAAATGGATGAGATCTACATGAACAACCTGGATGACATTTGGAATAATGAAGGTCAAGATTTGAGGGAAAGAAAGCTTAGGGAAGCAGGAGATCCCAGCTGGATCAAGAACAGAAAGGGAGAACAAGGACTAACAGACCATGATAAATGATGACCACATGAGAACAGGAATAGGCAGAGTGCTGGAGAGGTCTATACAATAACTCTTAATGCTTCTGATAAGTTATTAGGTTGATGTTTTGTTCATTTTATATGTGCACATGTATGTGTTTGTACATGTATGTGTGCATGTGGGGGCTAGTATCATGTGTCTTACCTTTACTACTTGCCATCATGTTATAAAAGATTTGCTGGGGCTGGAGAGATGGCTCAGAGGAGCTGTGGATATCACTCTGTATAAATAAAATGCTGATTGGCCAGTAGCCAGGCAGGAAATATAGGCGGGACAAGCAGAGAAGAGAATTGTGGGAGGTAGAAGGCTGGGGAGGACAGACACTGCTAGCTGCCACCATGAGAAGCAACATGTAAAGACACTGGTAAACCACAAGCCATGTGGCAAAGTATAGACTAACTGAAATGGGTTAATTTAAGATAGAAGAAGTAGATAACAAGAAGCCTGCCAAGGCCATACAGTTTGTAACAGTATAAGTTTCTGTGTGTTTACTTGGTTGGGTCTGAGCGTCTATGGGCCTGGCGGGTGAGAGAGATTTGTCCTGACTCTGGACTAGGTAGGAAAACTCTAACTACAAATGGCACCCAATGTGTTGGCAAGAGTTTCCACCTAAAACCTGAGAAAAAAGATTCTAAAACGGAGCTAAAAACAGCTTCCTAGTTGTCTCTCTCAAGTTAGCGGCAACCTGCTGGTTTGAGCTACTATGGCAGGTTCCTGGCTACTATGGCGGGTTCCTGGCATGTGCATCTGACTTGCAGTGTGGCGGGAATGAGGAGTCTACAAGCGGCACTTTACTCTGCTGCGTGGTAGATTTAGCCTTTGCTAGTTTTAAAAAAAGAAAGAAAGAAAAAGTTTCTGGGCTATGTGCTGCTTTGATAGAACTGCTTCTGGTAGTTGATGGTATACCTGGCTCCAGACCCAGAGCTGGCGGTAAACTGTACCACCGCCATGTTGGGAAACTGAGGTGGGCGGAGCCAGCAGCCACAGTGGCGTTTCAATCTTACAAAGATGGATATTACACAGAGAATCTGGTTTGTGTTGTCTTTGGGATTTTTAACTGCAGAAAAAGATTTGATCATAAAAGCTGTTGAGTTAAACAAATATGTAAATTTTAAAGGTACCTTGACTTCAAAATTTGGATATAAGGATATGTTGCTTTGGAAGAGAGTCTCTGCTTTTGTTTCCACAGAAAGCCAGAGACTATGGATTTGTTCCAGATTAAGATACATCAGGTTTGATCAGCCAAGACCACCTGAAAGGTCTCTGATGACACAATGGCCCAGATGATCCGACATCCAGAATGATTTCAAGGCAACTGGCTCAGAGGTTTACCCTCATGGACTACTCCATAATCCTAAAATTTTCTTTATGTCCCCATAAGATACAGCGCCCCTTCCAGCAGGAAGTAGTAAGAAAAACTACACCCAAATTCCCAGCTGGCTTTGGAGATGGAATTGGCTCACTCCTTCTCTAAACCCAGACATATTACTAAAAGAAAAGGTTAAGAGATTTTTGTGTCCCAAATCAGAAGAGCCCTCTGGTGTGGGACAGAAAGAAAACAATATTTTTATTTAAAACAGGTTGATTATAAATACGATCTCTTTCTAAAGAAGAAAAGGGGATATGATATAGATATAATAGTCTAAAAAGGGAGATTAAGGAACTTACTTCTAAAGAGCAACAACTTGTTTAAAATGTTTTACATTGGTATAGATTTTAGTCTATTGATACAAACTTAAAGTTAATTTTGTTATACTGTGTGTATATTTCTACTCTTGTTTAAGGTATTATGTTTGTACAGCTCATTTAAAATTATAATGGATAATTAATATAGATTAATAATTGGTCATCTATGATAATCATACTCATAGCCATGTTAGTTAAGTCTTCTAGGTATACACAGAGATATTTCAGATAGATAGGTAATCTTCAAACACTTCAAAGGTCTACAGAATATGGCATTTAAAATATTTTTAAAATTTAGACTTTCTGGACAGTGAGACATGTCTGCTCCTGGCAGCACCGATTTACTTCAGAGAGGAGGATGGGCATTGAAGACACTTCATATGGAATTTATCTTCACCTTGGCAAAAATAGCCATTTGGACAAGAAACTGTTCTTGGCTTGACTGCTTGATCAACTGGATATGCAGGACCCATAGAAAGGTGACCACTGAACTTTGCTTGACAAAATGGTCCTTCAGGTTCCTGCTTCGCAGAGGAAACTGCCAGACATTCTACAGGACACTGAGAGAAGTGTCCGAGAGACTCTAGCCCTGTGGGCTGAAGACAAATGCCCCAACTTTACAAAGGAACATTAGGTGACTGTCCAGGCTGCCAGCTGTCTCTGTCTACCCTGCAAGACTCCTGAAAGTTGCTTGCATCCTTCTCCTGGTTCTCAGGTAATAGTATATCCTTCCGAGGTCTTTGATGTGGTTGAAGACTAGATAGTTATAATTTTCTCAGTTATGATAAAAGATAAGTTAGATATGAAACCTTAAACTCACAAATATAAGATAGGATATCTTCTTTAATATTGTAACTATAATTCTTGCTTGATAGTTGTTTTGTTATCTGTAATTTTACTATGTGAAAATCAACCTTCCTTTTTTAACAAAAAAGAAAAGGGGAAGTGCTGTGGATATCACTCTGTATAAATAAAATGCTGATTGGCCAGTAGCCAGGCAGGAAATATAGGCGGGACAAGCAGAGAAGAGAATTGTAGGAGGTAGAAGGCTGGGGAGGACAGACACTGCTAGCCGCCACCATGAGAAGCAACATGTAAAGACACTGGTAAGCCACAAGCCATGTGGCAAAGTATAGACTAACTGAAATGGGTTAATTTAAGATAGAAGTAGATAACAAGAAGCCTGCCATGGCCATACAGTTTGTAACAGTATAAGTTTCTGTGTGTTTACTTGGTTGGGTCTGAGCGTCTATGGGCTTGGCAGGTGAGAGAGATTTGTCCTGACTCTGGGCCAGGTAGGAAAACTCTAACTACACAGAGGTTAAGAGCACTAACTGTTCTTCCAGAGGTCCTGAGTTCAATTCCCAGCAACCACATGGTGTCTAATACCCATCTGTAATTAGATCTGGCGCCCTCTTCTGGCCTGAAGGCAGTATTGTATACTGAATAAATGAAATTAAAAAAAAGATTTGTGTGTGTGTGTGTGTGTGTGTGTGTGTGTGTGTGTGTGTGTGTGTGAGAGAGAGAGAGAGAGAGAGAGAGAGAGAGAGAGAGAGAGAGAGAGAGAGAGAGAGAGACAGAGAGAGAGAGAGAGAGAGAGAGAGAGAGAGAGAGAGAGAGAGAGAGAGACAGAGAGAGAGAGAGAGAGAGAGTGAGTTATGTGCAAGTTCCCACTGAGTCCAGAAGAGGGCATCAGACCCCCTGGAGTTAGAATTACAGGCAGTTGGGAGATGCTTGATAACAGATGCTGGAGACTGAAGCTGGGTCTTCTGGGAAAGTAACAAGTGCTCTTAACTACTAATTCATCTCTCTTATTCTCCATCCCTCCATCTTGTTTCTGAGGCAGGATCTCTCATTGAACCTGCAGGTCACTGATTTGCCTAGACTGTCTAGACATGAAGCCTCAGAGATCCTTCTATCTCACCTCTCCCTAGTAAGGGATTACAGGGACATGTTGGTACATCTGACTTCTTATGTTGGTGCTGAGGATAAGAAATCAGGTCTTATGCTCTTGAGGTTTCAAAGAGAAGCAAGAATTCCATAAAGAATGAGACTTGATGGAGGACATTTGTGTTGCCTTCTGGCAAAGAATCTAGCCACATTTAGATCTTGTCTTGAAATTTTGTGTAAGCCTGAAATAAAAGTAGAAGACTTTGGCAGAGGAAATGTCAGATAGCATGGCATTAGGCTGCAATGTGTGGTTATTGCTCATTGATTTTAGCCAGATTATAACAAGAACAAAAAGCTAAACAGAAGGAAAAATGTGAGGTTTAAAAGGGAAAAATGTTAACATGGTTAAAGTTGTCACCCAGATACTTGGGAGGCAGTATTTGAATGCTTACACAGTGTGCACGAAGCCTGTGCTTCAAACCCCAGAACTACAAGACCTTTATTAATTAAAAACTTAAGTTGTAGAGTGAGTGCTAAAGACAAAGCAGAGTTAGTCGTCAAAACATGGTATACACTCACTAATAAGTAGATACTAGAGATAAAGCAAAGGATAATCAGACTACAACCCACAGCTCCAGAGAAGCAGGGAAACAAGGAGGACCCTAAGAGGGAAGTATGGATCACCTTGGGAAGGAAAAACAGAGGAGATCCCCATGAGTAAGCTGGGGATGGGGGCCAATAGAGGAGAGGGTATGGGGGATGAGAACATGGTTGTTCTGGGGGAGGGACAAACTGGGAGACCAATGAAAGAGACACCTTGATAGAGGGAGACATTCTAAGATAAGGGAGAAACCTGGTGCTAGGGAATTTCCTAGGAACTCACAAGGATGATCTCAGATTAGACTACTAGCAATAGTGGTGAGGGTGCCTGAACTGGCCTACCCTGGTAATCAGATTGGTGAACACCCTGTCATCACAGAGCCTTCACGCAGTAACTGATGGAAGCAGATGCAGAGATGCACAACCAAATACCAGGCCAAGCTGTGGGAGTCTATTTGAAGAAAGGGAGGGATAATATAAACAAGGGGAGTCAAGATCATGCTGGGAAAATCTACAGAGACAACTGAACCAAGCTCATAGGAACTCACAAACTTTAGACCAACAGCTGTGGAACGTGCACAGGACTGGACTAGACCCTTTTCATATGGAACACAGTTGTGTAGCTGGATCTTTTTGAGGGGCCCCTGACAATGTGCTCAGGCTCTATCCCTGGTTTCATGAGCTGGCTTTCTATATCCCACTACCTACAGTTTGACACATTGCTCACCATTCATGCAGTGGGGAGGGCTTGGTCTTGCCTCAACTGAATGTACCAGGCTTAGCTGTCCCCCTATGGGAGAATTTACCTATTGGAGGAGGGGGTGAGGAATGGGGAAGGAAAGGCAGGGGTTAGAGGAGAAGGAGGAGGGATGAGAAGGGGATCTATGGTTGGGATGTAAAATGAAGGGAAAAAAGATTGAGTTGTCTAAAAGTTCAGTGCCTTTAAAAAGTAGCCCAGCACTGTACATTGAGACAATAGGAAAGGGCAAGACCCTCTCTTTCAAAGGCTGAAGGATGTAAAAAATATAAATTCATTTGTAAGACTTTCATTGGAAAAGAAAGAGCCTTTAAAAATGCCTGCTCCAGAGAGTCTTCAGCATGCCCTGCTGTAACAAGGACTCTTTGAGAAGTATTTTGCTGTATTCCTTAACCAGGCTTTCAGAACCATGGTAAAAGAGGGCTTGTAACTGCTCAAACTGTGAGCAGAACTTAATATCATCCATATGGGTACAAGTTTTGCAGAGATGCCGAATGCAAGAGCCACAGGTTCATGGAGAGTTATACCAAGACTCACAGGAAAAAAGTCAATGAGGCCAGACAGTATGTAGAAGGGTCAGATTCTCAGCAGAGTTCCTGAAAGGCCAGTGAGTTGAGCTATAGAAGTAAATCCTAATGTTCTCAACCCCCCATCTCTTGTCCTCCATTATACTCCGTCACCCCCAGTTTGCTCATGTGGATCTCATCTATTTCTCCTTTGCTGGGTGATCTATGCATGCCTATTAGGGTCATCCTTGTTAGCTAGCTTCTCTGGAGCTGTGGGTTGTAGTATAGTTATCCTTTGCTTTACATCTAGTATCCACTTATGAGTGAGTACATACCATATTTGTCCTTCTGAGTCTGGGTTAGCTCACTCAGGATGATTTTTTTCTAGATCCATCCATTTGCCTGAAAACCTCATGATGTCATTGTTTTTCTCTGCTGAGTAGTACTCCATTGTGTAGATGTACCACATTTTCTTTATCCATTCTTTGGTTGAGGGGCATCTAGGTTGTTTCCAGGTTCTTCCTATTATGAATAATGCTGCTATGAACATAGTTGAGCATGCGCCCTGTGGTAGGATTGAGCATTCCTTGGGTGTATGCCCAAGAGTGGTATAGCTGGGTCTTGAGGAAGATTCCCAATTTTCTGAGAAACTACTATACTGATTTCCAAAGTCTCTGTGCAAGTTTGCACTCCCACCAACAGTGGAGGAGTGTTCCCCTTGCTTCACATCCTCTCCAACATAAGCTGTCATCAGTGTTTTTTATCTTAGCCATTCTGACAGGTGTAAGATGGTATCTCAGAGTTGTTTTGATTTGCATTTCACTGATAGCTAAGGATGCTGAGCAATTCCTACTTGAGATTCTTCTGTTGAGAATTCTCTCTTTAGCTCTGTACCCCACTTTTTAATTGGATTGTTCATTATTTCAATGTCTAGTTGTTGTTTTTTTTTTTAGTTCTTTATATATTGTGGAGTTCAGCCCTCTGTCAGATGTAGGGTTGGTAAAGATCTTTTCCCATTCTGTAGGCTGTCATTTTATCTTAGCTACTGTATCCTTTGCCTTATGGAAGCTTCTCGGTTTCAGGGGGTGCCATTTATTAATTGTTGTTCTCAGTGTCTGTGCTACTGGTGTTATTTTTAGGAAGTAGTCTCCTGTGCCAATGTGTTCAAGATTACTTCCTACTTTTGCTTCTATGAGGTTCAGTGTAACTGGTTTTTTATATTGAGGTTTTTGATCCACTTGGATTTGAGTTATGTGCATGGCAAGATATGGATCTATTTGCAATCTTCTACATGTACACATCCAGTTATGCCAGCACCATTTGTTGAAGATGCTTTCTTTTTTCCATTGTACAGTTTTGACTTTTTTGAAAAAAAAATCAGGTATTCATAGATGTGTGGGTTATTGTCAGGGTCTTTAATTCTATTCCATTGGTTCACGTGTCAGTTTTTATGCCAATACCAACCTGTTTTTTATTACTATAGCTCTATATAGGGCTTGAGATCAGGAATGGTGATGTCTCAGGAGGTGGCTTTATTATACAGGATTGTTTTATTTTTTTTATTTTTTATTTTTCCAAATGAAGTTGAGTATTGGTCTTTTCATGTCTGTGAAGAATTGTGTTGGGATTTTGATGGGGATTGCATTGAATCCATAGACTGCTTTTGATAAGATTGCGATTTTTACTGTGTTACTCCTACCTATCCATGAGCATGGGGGGTATTTTCATTTTCTAATATCTCCTTGAATTTCTTTCTTCAGAGACTTAAAGTTCTTATCATACAGGTCTCTCACTTGCTTAGTTAGAGTTACCCCAAGGTATTTTATATTATTTGTGGCTATTGTAAAGGGTGATGTTTCTCTGCCCATTTATCACTTGTATATAAAAGGGCTACTGATTTTCTTGAGTTGATCTTGTATCCTACCACTTTACTGAAGGTGTTTTTCAGCTGTAGGAGTTCGCTGGTAGAATTTTTGGGGTCACTTATGTATACTATTATAACATCTACAAATAGTGAAAGTTTGAATTCTTCCTTTCCAATTTGTATCCCCCTGATCTCCTTTTGTTGTCTTATTGCTCTAGCTAGAACTTCAAGTACTACATTGAATAAGTATGGGGAGAGTGGACAGCCTTGTATCATTCCTGATTTTAGTGGAATCTCTCTGAGTTTCTCTCTGTTTAATTTGATGTTGGTTTTAGGCTTGCTGTAAATTGATTTCATTATGTTTAGTTATGTTCCTTGTATTCCTGATCTTCCCAATACCTTTATCATGAAGGGGTTTTGGATTTTGTCAAAGGTGACAAAATACTGTTTGCCAGTATTTTATTGAGTATTTTTGCATCAATGTTCATGAGGGAGATTAGTCTGTAATTCTCTGTGTTGCATCTTTGTGTGCTTTGTCTATCAGAGTAACTGTAGTCTCATAGGAAGAGTTTGGTAGTGTTCCTTCTGTTCTATTGTGTGGAACAATTTGAGGATTAGTGGTTTTAGCTCTTCTTTGAAATTCTGGTAGAATTCTACACTGAAACCATCTCACCCTGGTCATTTTTTGATTGGGACTTTAATGTTTGCTTCTATTTTCATAGGAGTTATAGGTGTATTTAAATTGTTTACCTGGTCTTGATTTAATTTTGATGTATGGTACCTATCCAGAAAATTGTCCATTTCTTTTAGATTTTCCAGTTTTGTTGAGTACAGGTTTTCAAAGTATGACTTGGTGATTCTCTGGATTTCCTCACTGTCAGTGGCTATATCTCCCTTTTCATTTTTGATTTTGTTAAGTTGTATATTCTCTCTGCCTTTTCTTTAGTTTGGACAAGGGCTTGTCTATCTTGTTGATTTTTCTCAAAGAACCAACTTTTTGATTCATTGATTCTTTTTACTATTCTCTTTGTTTTATTTTATTAATTTCAGTCCCAAGTTTGATAATTTCCTAGTGTCAACTCCTCCTGGGTGAGTTTGCTTTTTTTGCTCCAGAGCTTTCAGGTGTGCTGTTAAGTTGCTAGTGTGAGATTTTACAGGCTTCTTTGTGTAGGCATTTAGAGCTATGAAATTTCTTCTTAGTACTGCTTTCATAGTGTCCCATAAGTTTGGGTATGTTGTATATTTAGTTTCATTGAATGTTAGCAAGCTTTAATTTCTTTCTTTATTTCTTCCTTGACCCAGTGGTGATTCAGTTTAGCATTATTCATTTTCCATGAGACTCTAGGCTTTCTGTAATTTATGCTGTGGTTGGAATCTAACTTTAAGCCATGGTGATTTGATAAAATACAGGAGGTTATTTCAAATTTTTGTATCTGTTGAGATTTGCTTTGTGACTGAGTTTGTGGTCAATTTTAGAGAAGGTTCCATGGGATGCTAAGAAGAAAGTATATTGTCTGGTGTTTGACTGGAATGTTCTGGAAATGTCAGTTAAGTCCATTTGAGTCATAACATGATACTTCCCTTATTTCTCTGTTAAGGTTCTGTCTGGCTGATCTGTCCATTGATGAGAGTTGGGTGTTGAAATCTCCCACTATTAGTGTGTGAGGTTTGATGTGTGATTTAAGTTTTAGTAATGTTTCTTTTACATATGTCGGTACACTTGTATTTGGGGCATAAATGTTCAGAATTGAGACTTCGCCTTGATGGATTTTTCCTGTGATGAATATTTAATGTTTTTCTTGCTCTTTTGATTCATATTAGTTTGAAGTCTATTTTGTTAGCTATTAGGGTAGCTATACTAGCTTACTTCTTAAGTCCATTTGACTGGAAAGACTTTTCCCAGACCTCTACTCTGAGGTAGTGTTTATCTTTGAAGTTGAAGTGTGTTTCTTGTATGCAGCAGAAGGATGGATCCTATTTTCATATCCATTCTGTTAGCCTATGTCTTTTGTAGGTGAATTTAATTCATTGATATTAAGGGATATTAATAACCAGTGATGGCTAATTCCTGTTATTTTTTGGTGGTAGTGTTGCATGTTTCCCTTCTTTAGGATTTATTTGTGTGGGATTATCTATTGCCTATGTTTTCATTGGTACATCTAAATTCCTTAGGTTGGATTTTTCATCTAGTGTTTTTTTAAGACTGGATTTGTGGATAGGTATTGTTTAAATATGGTTTTATCATGAAATATCTTGTTTACTCTGTCTACAGCATTTGAGAGTTTTGCTGGGTATAGAGTCTGAACTGGCACCCATGTTCTGTTAATGTCTGCATTATGTGTGTCCAAGACTTTCCAACTTTCTGAATTTCTGTTGAGAAGTCAGATGTTATTCTGATGGGTCTGCCTTTATATGTTACTTGGCCTTTTTCCTTCGAAGTTCTTAATATTTTTTCTTTATTCTGTATGTTTAGTGGTTTGATTATTATGTGGTGTGGGGACATTTTTGGGAGGTCTAATCAATGTGGTGTTCTGTAAGCTTCTTGTATCTTCATAGATGTTTGCGTCTTTAGGTTGGGAAAGTTTTCTTCTATGATTTTGTTGAATATATTTTCTGTGCCTTTGAGCTGGTATTCTTCTCCTTCGTCTATCCCCATTATTCTTAGGGTTGGTCTTTTCATGGTGTCCCAGATTTCCTGGAAGTTTTATTTTATGACTTCATTGGCTTTAAAGTTTTCTTTGACTAACAAATCTATTTCCTCTATTGTATCTTCAACACCAGGGATTCTCTCTTCCATCTCTTGCATTCTGCTGGTCATGCTTGCATTTGTAGTTTCTGTCATATACTCAGATTTTCCATTTCCAGCATTCCCTTGGGTTGTGTCTTCTTTATTGTCTCTATTTCAGTTTTCAAGTATTGAACTGTTTCCTTCACCTGTTTGTGTGGTGATATTTTGTGTACCACAATAAAGCTTATCTGGAGATCAGAGGAAAAATCAGCCAATATATTAAACATAGAAGTCAGGTAATGGTAGCACATGCCTTTAATCCTAGCATTCAGGAGGCAGAAATTCACCTGCATCTCTGTGAGTTCAAGCCCACACTGGGAACAAAGCCAGACATGTTGGCACACACCTTTAATCCTAGCACTACTTAACCATAGATGTCTGGTGGTATATACAGACAGACAAAAAATGATAGAGCTGGGAAGAAAGACGAAGTGATATGTCTAGGTGGAGAGAGGAAGTGAGGTGGTTGGGCACAGAAAGGATATAGCTATGAGTATACAAGAAGTAGCTCTATCTTTGGGTGAGGATTTCCTAGTGTTAAGAACATGGCTGGCTTCTTTCTGATTCTCTGATCTCTCAGTTTCTCCCCCATATCTGGCTCCAGGTTTTTTTTAATAAATAATACTGTTTAGCAATTCGTCTCACATGTTTGATTGTTTTTTTCTTGGTTTTCTTGACTTTCTTTTAGGGTTTATTGCTTTCTTCCAATTTTTTTGTTTGTCATTTCCTTGATTTCTTTAAAGGAATTTTTTATTTCTTCTTTAAAGGCTACTATCCTCTTTCTAAAGTCATTTTTAAGGACATTTTCTTCTGCTTCTTTAGGGTGGGATGTTCACATCTGGCTGATGTAGAATTGCTAGGTTATGGTGGTGCCATATTGCTCTTTATGTAGTTGAATGTATTCTTGCACTGGCATCTACTCATCTCTTTCTCCAATTGGTACAAATGATGTCTGTCTCTCAGGGAGACCCTCTTTGTCCAATTGGCATTCTTAGTCTGATGGGAGCTCTTGGTCCAATCAGAGCTGGCAAAGTCCATGTCTCAGGGAGCATTTGCATCAGGGATGGGTGGGTTTTTGGGGGAGGGGTGGGACTTGTAGGTTACAAGGTCCCATGGGGGTGATAATAGTCAGGCCTGCCTGCAGGAGTCCTGCTTGCTGGCTTGTAACTGGAGCTGCAATGGATGGGGATATGGGTCATTGCCTATGGGCCTAAAACCTAGAGGTGGAGGTGATCAGCTAAGAGAACAAAGATTCACCTTTTGGTCCAATTGGAGTGGGTAGAATCTGTTTCAGAAGCATCTACAGTCTCAGAGGATGGGTGAGTTAGGGCCAGTGGAGTGGGGCTTACACATTACAGGGTCTGGTGGGGGTTGATAGTCAGGCCTGCCTGCAGGAGTCCTGCCTGCTGGCCTGCAACTGGAACTACAGTGTGACGAGGCATGGGGACATGGGTTGTGCCACTCAGCCTAAAGCCTAGAGGCTTGAAAATATAGATGTATTTCTAAGGTATTATATTTCTTATTGCCACTATGATCTAGGAAATTAAGAAGTTGTAGGTGGACCCAGAGTTCAAGGAATGAAGTGTATGTTGACAATATGTTGATTCAGTGATTCATAGTGGGTAAAAGAATGTTACAGAAGGTCAAAGTTCATATTCAAACAGGAAACTTGATTTCTTCATTGACATAAAGTTGATCACTTAGAAATCAATTCAGCAGAACCACTATTTTCATCAGAAAGAAGCAAAGTATTTAGAGTAGGGTATTGACTTAATATATTCATTCAGACATACATTTGTAGAAGAAAGAATATTTGGTGACTGATGGAACCATGGAAGGCAAAACAACTGACAGTCTCTAGTCTACAGAGCATTGTGCCTGGTATTGTGACTTGGTCAGGCCTGCCATGGGCCTTTTCTGGTCCTTTTCCCTTTCATCTACTTTTGCACCATCTGGTTTAACACGTTTGTATCATCATAAATGGCTTTCTCAAAAGAAGTTTCTTGGTTCACATTAGCAGCCAAATCCACTAAGAGAATTTCATGACTTGAGACTGGTTGGCTCTATGATCTTGGATGAAGTCATACTGCCTGTGGCTGGAGAAGATCATAGAAAATATTTTTCATCTGTCTTGTGATTGTTAATGTGGGGCCTCAGATTCAAAGCCTGAGGGAAGAAATTATTGGATAATTCCACAGGGAAGTAAAGAGTCTTGTCAGGAAGAACTTGGGATGATTCAAAGGATAGCTCCAGTTACCAATAAAATTATAAACAAACATGCACAAAAATATGAGCTATGCACATCCACCCTGGATGCTTGGAGTTCATGCTATAATGCTCATGGGTGGCCAGATACTTTTTGTTAATATGCTGTTCTCTTGGATTTTTATCTCTTGCTTTCTGCAGATTCCTATTCTTGTGTGCTCCTACAGCAGCAGTGAGTGCTTAGTCAGAAGGAATTACCGTTTAACTGGTAAAGGAAATGTGGTGATTACTGGGTTTTTTCCTGCATATGCTATCTATCCACTCAACAAAACAATTGATTGGCGGCTGACTAAATTTAACAGAGATTTTATGGTTGAGTACGTCTTTTTTTCAATTTATTCATTATCTAAATTTGGCATTCATATGCCCTGGGGGAAGTACAGAGTTCAATATCATTATTCCTCTCTTCCATCCCTAGATCTCTTCTGTGGTGCTGTCTTCTTAGTGACTCATCTTGTGCTTTTAAGGTATAAATGGCAATTTGGGTTTTATTCTTTTTCTTTTCTACAGTAGGCACCGGGAATATCCCCTGTATTCTCAGCCAAGCCTCAGGATTTAGATGTTTTCAATATTAGCTCTACTGTAGATGGGTTAGATAATAGAAGGATGATACAGTCAGTATTTAGTGGGATTCTAGAAGTCTAGCTGTGCTCCTGTGAGAAGAAATGAATGCCATTGAAGTCAGTGACCAGAGGTTTTGTTATGTATGAGGGACAAATGTTATCTATGTTTGCTGATCAAGATTTGGGAGCAGGGATGTCAGAATTAGACATTAGGACCAACTTTCTGCTTTAGAAATGCCTTCATCTGTCTCAGATTCTTTTATCTGACCTCTAATATTTGTATTATCTGATAACTTGGATGCTTACCTGTTTGCTCCATGAAAATACAGTGTGTACATGTTCATTGTTATGAATGTGTTTCTGTGTGCCCCTTAATTGTGATGTGGCCTCTGAAGACTGCTTCTACTTACTCTCATAGATACAAGACTAAGACATAGTGTCAGACAAGTCTAATTGAGTATCATATCTGCTAGAGAGAAATAATCATGTGTGTTAGGGTTTAAAAGAAGTCAGGTGTGTTTTATCCCAGACTGACATGCACATAGCTATGGATAACCACACAATAAGTATATGAAAATGAGAAGTGCAGCTTGCTCTCAAGTCTGAACTCACAAAGGGAATATGGAAATACATATTCAAGAGTTAGGTTGGAGGCAATGGGTGGAAAATCACCTAAAATAAACATAAGACTAAGGACGGATAATTGCCAGGATGGCCATACTGTGTCTGCTGACCTGTGGCTGTGGAGAAAGTAATCAAGTAAGCAGTGGAAGATGAAAAATGACATGGAATGTCACTTTACATGAAGGCTATTGTAATATGTTAATTCTGAAATTGATGCAATGAAGGCAGCGGGGAAAATTTAAAAATTGGCATCTAGATAAAATATTCTGTGGAAGAGTCTACTGGCTCCAGGGATGATTGCTTACTTCAAGTAAGGTTAAGAAGCTCTATGGTCTACCAGACATTTGACCTTGTTTACAAGAAGGAGATGTATCTGCTTTATAGCAGATGATGTCCCTGTTCTTCCCTGTTCCTCCTCTTCTTCTCTGCTCTCCAATATCAGCAGCTCAGCCACCACTCTACATCAGCGTAAGTCCCTCTTCAGCTTATACAGCAGCAACCCCATGTCTGCAAAGGGACTGTAATAACGTGAGTTCTTTGTGGCTGGTTGTCTGATATATAAATGAAGAGAGTGTTGTATAAGTTTGATTTAATATCTTATGATGTAAAAAAAATAAAACTAAAATAAACTTGCAATTATACAAGCAATAGAAATCACCATGTTTGATTTAGACAACACATTTTCAAATTATACTTTTCATAGAGAGTGAGGCACAGGCAACTATATACACTGCAAGGATCACAGCTGCTTTCATGCTTTTGATGAACTTCTTACACAGGTGTGGGAAAGTATGTATGTAATTAGAAAAGTGCATTGTTCTGTCCTTCTCCAGTTAAATTTCCTCGTGTTCTAATGGTAGCACTGTAAGTATATTTATCTTCATTGTCGTAACTACAAGAGATCATGAGTTGTGGGGCTATCATTATTTTCTATTTCACTAGTCTTTGTGTGGACTAATTATCTAACTGGATTTTACTTTCTTGTTTAAAGATGGTAAATAAATATTTGATAGGTACAGAATAATGTCTAATAGGTACAAATCATATCTACCATCTGATCTACATAAGCACATGTTGATGCACATTATAGACTCTTTTATGCATGGTGGTTAATTTCCCTGCAAAGTAGTAAAGACAGTTTCTCTCACTGTGTATGAGTGTGCTTTCCTTAACACTATCTTAGAAATATGGCTGACTTAGTATGTCCAAGCTGCAGTCTATCAGTTTGTGTGCATTTGTATATTAATAAATTGAAATAGCTCATGAATTAGATGAATATAAAAAGTCAGATTTTAAGATTTTTTTCTAATTTACTGTGGATATTCACCATTTTTCAGTCTTTTTCAAATTGAAGGACATAAATATCTAGTTACAGATTATTTGAAAATATTTTAGAATGTAAGATTTATTTTAAATATTTATAATATTTCATTCTGTAGGTGTAAAAAACTTTTAATTGTAAAAGTCTATTTATCTTTCTTTATTAAGGAATTTTTAATTCATTTTACATACCAACCACAGATTCCTCTCTTTTCCTTCCTCCTGCCTCTTCAGCCTTTCATCTCCCTACCTAACCCCCATTCCCTCCTACAACTTCCCATAGGGAGTCAGCAGAGCCTGGTGTATGCAGTAGAGCCAAGTCCAAGACCCTTCCCCTACATCAAGGCTGTACAAGGTGTCCCACCATAGGTAATATGCCCCCAAAAGCCAGCTCATGTGCCAGGGATGGATCCTGATCCTATTGCCAAGGGACCCCTTAAGCAGATCAAGTTAAACAACTGTCTGACTTATGCAGAGAACTAAGTAGGCTCCACAGCTGTTGGTCTAAAGCTCATGAGTTCCCACTAGTTTGGTTTGGTTGTCTCTGCAGGTTTCCCTATCATGATCTTGATGCCCCTTGCTCATAGAATCCTTCTTCTCTCTTCAAAAGGACTTTTGGAGCCAAGCAAGATGTTTGGCTCTGGATCTCTGCATCTGCTTCCATCAGTTACTGGATAAAGGCTCTTGATGACAGGGTATTCGCCAAATTGCTTATCTTTATCCTTTTTTTTCACTCTTTTTTTAAAATTATATTTGTGTTTAAATTGAACACGTCAGCCATGGGTACCCCTGTCCTCCCCCCTTCTGCTCAAACCCCCACCTTCCCCCCATCCCCTCCCCTCAATTCCCATCCCCTCCAGGGCCAAGACTCCCCTGGGGATTCATTTAAACCTGGTGGATTCAGTATAGGCAGGTCCAGTCCCCTCCTTCCACACAGAGCATGTGTCCCTATGTAAGCCCAAGGTTCCAAACAGCCAGCTCATGCACCAAGGACAGTCCCATAGCCTGGATGCCTCCCAAACAGTCCAAGCCTCTCCATTGTCTCATTTATCCAGAAGGCCTGATCCAGCTGGGAGCTCCACAGGCTTTGGTTCACAATCCATGTGCTTCCATTCGTCTGGCCATTTGCCCCGTGCTTTTTCCAATCCTGGGCTCAACAATTCACTCTCCCACAGACCCTCCTCCTTCTCGACAACTGGACACCCAGAGCTCCACCTGGGGCCAGGCCGAGGATCCCTGCATCCACTTCCATCAGTCACTTGATAAGAGTTCCAGCCCCACCATCAGGGTGTTTGGCCATCTGATTACCATACTAGGTCAGATCAGGGTTTCTTTCAACCACTGCCAGGAATCTACAGAGGATGCATCACTGTGGACCTCAGGGGACCTCTCCAGCACTCTGCCCACTCCTGTTCTCATGTGGTCTTCATCCATCATGGTCTGCCATTCCTTGTTCTCCCTTTCTGTTCCTGATCCAGCAGGGATCTCCTGCTCCCCCAAGCCTCCCTTCCCTCAAACCTTGCCCTTCATTACTCCCACTGTCGTCCAGGTTGTCCATGTAGATCTCATCCATTTCTCTGTCATTGTGTGATCCCTGTGTCTTTCCTAGGGTCCCATTTTCTAGGTAGCCTCCCTGGAGTTGTGTAGCAGTCTAGTCATCTTTGTTTTACATCTAGTATCCTCCTATGAGTGAGTACATACCATGTTTGTCCTTCTGAGTCTAGGTTACCTCACTCAGGATAATTTTTTTCTAGATCCATCCATTTGCCTGCAAACCTCATGATGTCATTGTTTCTCTCTGCTGAGTAATACTCCATTGTGTATATGTACCATATTTTCTTTATCCATTCTTCAGTTGATGGGCATCTAGGTTGTTTCCAGGTTCTGGCTATTACAAACAATGCTGATATGAACATAGCTGAGCAAATGCCCTTGTGGTATGATTGAGCATTCCTTGGGTATATGCCCAAGAGTGCTACAGCTGGGCCTTGGGGGAGATGGGTTTCCAATTTTTTAAGGAAGCACCATATTGATTTCCAAAGTGGCTGTACAAGCTTGCAATCCTACCAGCAATACAGGAGAGTTCCCATTGCTCCACATCCTCTCCAGCATAAGCTGTCTTCTGTGTTTTTTATCTTAGCCATTCTGACAGGTGTAAGGTCATTTTGATTTGCATTTCCCAGATAATTAGGGATGTTGAGCAATTCCTTAAATGTCTTTCAGCCATTTGAACTTCCTTTGTGGAGAATTCTCTGTTTAGTTCTATAGCCCATTTCTTAATTGGACTGTTGGGCATTTTGATATCTAATTTCTTGAGTTCTTTATATATTCTGGATATCAGCCCTCTGTCAGATGTGGGGTTGGTGAAGACCTTTTCCCATTCTGTAGGCTGTTGCTTTGTCTTGTTGACTGTGTCCTTTGCTCTACAAAAGCTTTTCAGTTTCAACAGGTCCCATTGATTGATTGTTTCTCTCAGTGTCTGTGCTACTGGTGTTATATTTAGAAAGTGATCTCTGGTACCAATGCGTTCAAGACTACTTCCTACTTTCTCTTCTATCAGGCTCAGAGTAACTGGATTTATGTTGAGGTCTTTGATCCACTTGGACTTAAGTTTTGTGCACGGTGACAGATATGGATCTATTTGCAGCCTTCTACACATTGACATCCAGTTATGCCAACACCATTTTTGAAGATGCTTTCTTTTTTCCATTGTACATTTTTGGCTTCTTTGTCAAAAATTATATGTTCATAGGTGTGCGGGTTAATGTCAGAGTCTTCAATTCGATTCCATTGTTCCACATGTTGGTTTTTATGCCAGTATCATGCTGTTTTTATTATGATAGCTCTATAGTAGAGCTTGAGGTTGGGGATTGTGATGCGTCCAGAGGTTGTTTTATTGTACAGGATTCTTTTGGCTATCCTGGGTTTTTTGTTTTTCCATATGAAGTTGAGTATTATTATTTCCAGATCTGTGAAGAATTGTGTTGGTAATTTGATGGGAATTGTGTTGAATCTGTAGATTGCTTTTGGTAAGATCGCCATTTTTACTATGTTAATCTTGCCTATCCATGAGCATGGGAGATCTTTCCATTTTCTGACATCTTCTTCAATTTCTTTTTTCAGGGACTTAAAGTTCTTGTCATATAGGTTCTTTACATGCTTAGTTAGAGTAACCACAAGGTATTTTATATCATTTGTGGCTATTGTAAAGGGTAATGTATCTCTGGTTTCCTTCTCAGCCTGTTTGTCTATTGTATATAGGAGGGCTACTGATTTTTTTGAGTTGATCTTGTATACTGCTATGTTGCTGAAGGTGTTTATTAGCTGTATCAGTTCCTTGGTTGAATTTTGGGGGTCACTCATGTATACTATCATGTCATCTGCAAATAGGGAGAGCTTGACTTCTTCCTTTCCAATTTGTATCCCCTTAATCTCCTTATGTAGTCTTATAGCTCTGGCTAGAACTTCAAGTACTATATTAAATAAGTATGGGGAGAGGGGACAGCCTTGCCTTGTTCCTGATTTTAGTGGTATTGCTTTGAGTTTCTCTCCATTTAATTTGATGTTGGCTGTTGGCTTGCTGTAGATTGTCTTTATTATGTTTAGGTATATTCCCTGTATTCCTGATCGCTCCAAGGTGTTGGATTTTGTCAAATGCCTTTTCTGCATCTAGTGAGATGGTCATGTGTTTTTTTTTTTTCTTTAAGTTTGTTTATATGGTGTATTACATTGACGGACTTTTGTAGGTTGAACCACCCTTGCATCCCTGGGATGAAGCCTACTTGATCATGGTGGATAATTGTTTTGATGTGTTCTTGGAGTCTGTTTGCCAGAATTTTATTGAGTATTTTTGCATCAATGTTCATGAGGGTGATTGGTCTGTTGTTTTCTTTCTTTGTTGCATCTTTGTTTGGTTTAGGAATCAGGGTAATTGTAGCCTCATAGAAGGAGTTTGGTAATATACCTTCTGCTTCTATTGTGTGGAAAAATTTAAAGAGTATTGGTATTAAGTCTTCTTTGAAGATCTGGTAGAATTCTGCACCAAAACCATCTGTCCCTGGGCTTTTTTTTTTGGTTGGAAGACTTTTGATGACTGTTTCTATTTCTTTAGGAGTTATTGGTCTATTTAAATGGTTTATCTGGTCTTGATTTAACTTAGGTATGTGGTACCTATCCAGAAAATTATCCATTTCTTTTAGATTTTCCAGTTTTGTGGAGTAGAGGTTTTTGAAGTATGACCTGATGATTCTCTGGATTTCCTCATTGTCTGTTGTTATGTCCCCCTTTTCATTTCTGATTTTGTTAATTTGGATGCTTTCTCTCTGTCTTTTGGTTAGTTTGGACAAGGGCTTGTCTATCTTGTTGATCTTCTCAAAGAACCAACTCTTTGTTTCATTAATCCTTTGTATTGTTCTCTTTATTTCTATTTTATTGATTTCAGCTCTCAATTTAATAATTTCCTGTCATCTGTTCCTCCTGGGAGACTTTGCTTTTTCCTGTTCAAGGGCTTTCAGTTGTGCTGTCAAGTCACTAGCGTGAGATTTCTCCAGCTTCTTTATGTGGACATTCAGTGCTATGAATTTCCCTCTTAGCACTGCTTTCATAGTATCCCATAAGTGTGGGTATGTGGTGTATTCATTTTCATTGATCTCTAGGAAGTCTTTAATTTCTTTCTTTATTTCTTCCTGAACTCATTGGTGATTCAGTTGAGCATTATTCAGTTTCCATGAGATTTTAGGTTTTCTGTAGTTTTTTGTGTTGTTGAAATCTAACTTTAAACCATGGTGGTCCAATAGAACACAGGAGGTTATTCCAATTGTTTTGTATCTGTTGAGATTTGCTTTGTGGCCAAGTATGTGGTCGATTTTAGAGAAGGTTCCATGGGGTGCTGAGAAGAAGGTATATTCTTTTTTTGGGGGGGTGGAATGTTCTGTAGATATTGATTAAGTCCATTTGAGCCATAACATCAGTTAAGTCCATTATGTCTCTGTTACATTTCAATTTGGCCGATCTGTCCAGAGGTCAAAGTGGAGTGTTGAAGTCTCCCACTTTTAATGTGTGTGGTTTTATATGTGATTTGAGCTTTAATAATGTTTCTTTTACATATGTGTGTGCCCTTGTGTTTGGGGAAAAATGTTCAGAATTGAGACTTCATCTTGGTGGATCTTTCCTGCAATGAGTATGTAATGTCCTTCATCATCTCTTTTGACTGATTTTTAGTTTGAAGTCTATTTTGTTGGATATTAAGATGGCTACACCAGCTTGCTTCTTAAGACCATTTGATTGGAAAGTCTTTTCCCAGGCTTTTATTCTTAGGAGGTGTCTGTCTTTGAATTAGAGGTGTATTTCTTGTATGCAGCAGAAAGATGGGTCCTGTTTTCATATCCATTCTGTTAGTCTTTGTATTTTATAGGTGAATTAAGTCCTTTAAGGGATATTAATGACCAGTGATTGCTAGTTCCTGTTATTGTTTTTGTTTTTTGGTGGTAGTGTATGTGTACTTCTCTTCTTTGGGTTTTACTGCTGTGGTGGTATCTATTGCCCATGTTTTCATGGGTGTATCTGCCTTCCTTAGGTTGGAATTTTCCTTCTAGTTCTTTCTGTAGGGCTGGGTTTGTGGATAAGTATTGTTTAAATCTGGTTTTGTCTTGGAAGGTCTTGTTCACTCCACCTATGATGATTGAAAGTTTTGCTGGGTATATTAGTCTAGGCTGGCATCCATGGTCTCTTAGTGTCTGCATTATATCTGTCCAGGTCCTTCTGGCTATCAAAGTCTCCATTGAGAAATCGGGTGTTATTCTGATGGGTTTGCCTTTATAAGTCACTTGGCCTTTTTGCTTTGCTGCCCTTAATATTCTTTCTTTATTCTGCACGTTTAGTTGTTTAATTATTATGTGGCGAGGGGACTTTTTTGGGAGGTCTAGTGTGTTTGGTGTTCTATAGGCTTCTTGTATCTTCATAGGCATTTCCTTCTTTAAGGTGGGAAAGTTTTCTTCTATGATCTTGTTAAATATATTTTCTGTGCCTTTGAGTTGGTGTTCTTCTCCTTCCTCTATCCCTATTATTTGTAGGTTTGGTCTTTTCATGGTGTCCAAAATTTCTTGGACATTTTGGGTCATGACTTTGTTGGTTTTAGTGTTTTCTTTGACTGATGAATCTACTTCTTCTACCATATCTTCAACACCAGAGGTCCTCTCTTCCATCTCTTGCATTCTGTTGGTTATACTTGCATGTGAAGTTCCTGTTTGTTTACTCAGATTTTCTATTTCCAGCATTCTTTCTGCTAGTGTCTTCTTCATTTTTTTTCTGTTTCCCTCTTCAGGTCTTGGACTGTTTCCCTCGTCTTTTTTGTTGCTTTTTCATATTCTTTCAGGGACTTATTGTTTTCTTCTGCTTTAATTGTCCTTTCCTCTAGTTTTTTATAATGTTCTTCCCATGTTTTTTTTTTGTTTCTCCACTTTATTTTTGATTTCTTCTATGTAAGGTTCTAGCCTCTTCATGGTGTTACTTATAAGGTTGTTTCCTTCTTCTTCTTCCATTCTGTGATGTTCAGGTCTAGCTGTTGGAGAAGGGCTAGGTTCTGGTGATGCTGTATTGCTCTTTATTTTGTTGTATGTACTTCTGCCTTGGCATCTGCCTATCTCCTTGTGGGTTCGTTCTTGGTCTTATCAGTGTACTTGGTCCAGACAGAGCTGACAGATTTAGGGAGCCTCTCTCTGGTCCAGATGGAAGCTCTGTGCCAGATGGGAGCTCTTGTCCAGATGAGAGTGCTGGCCGGATAATAGCTGGGGGGCTGGACTCTGAGTCTCAGGAAGTCCTTGGGATCTCCTTATCTTGTCCAGATGGGAGTCCTGGGCCAGGATGGAATGCTGGATGCTGGTCTCTAAGTCTCTGGAAGTGGCTGGGGTCTCTGGCAGATGGGTGTGGGGGCAAGGCGTTGAGGTTGTATTGTCCACTGGAGGGTCTCTCTGGTCCAGATGGGAGTTCCAGGGCAGATGGGAGCTGGGGGCTTGACTCTGAGTTTCAGGATGTGGCTGGGTCTCCGGCAAATGGGTGTGGAGGCAGGGTGTGGAGACTGCAGAGTCTGCCTGCAGTCTTGGGAAACAGGAGCCTTCCTGCAGGGCCTGCCGATTGGCTGGAAACTGGGGCCAAGTTGGGCAGGTCCTCCCGGGATGGCGGGTGCCCAGGGGTGGGACCCAGAGGCGGTTGCCTTTCTGACTATAACCCCAGGCACTCACCTCTGGTCCAGATGTTAGTTCCGGCTATCTTTTATTCTTGTTCATCTTTGGTTATGAATCTCTAATCTAAAATAACAGGGGGAAAAGCATGTTATCTATATTACAGCATTTTCCTTCCATAATAATTCAAACTCTTAACCATTGGGTTTTCTCTGAAAATAAAAAGATTAGGTGAATATCAGTTTGTACACTGAGTTAACCTTCGTTCTTTTTATTCAGAATAATGAATATTTATTGAATCTCTTTTGCTATAGAATAGAAATGATGTGTGCCAGAAGCACTTACCAATCCACACAGGATATTGATCCTTTCCTACTCTTCCTTCTGACCAGTCTGTGAATTCTGACACCATTGTCACACTTCTTAAAATATTATTATTCATCAGTTATCAAAATTATATTTTTCAGTAATGGCACATCCTTTCTATGTAATCCTCAATTATTTGCACTTATTTCTTTAAGCTTTGAATTGCCATGTTCTCAGTTATATTATACAAGCTCATAAAAATTTAAGTAACTTTTGAATATATTTATCATCATGACGTCAATATCTATTTATGGGGTAGAGGATGATAATTCATCATATGTAAAAATGTACAATGATTAAATTATGGAGTTTAATATGTCCTTCTTTCAACTTTAATCATAATAATTATACATTTTCTGGCAAACCATGAACCATGTGCTATCCCAACCAAGTATGTTGCTGGATATTGTGGTGGTGCACACCTATAACCTGAGCATTTTTTTTTTTGGCACAGACAGGTTTTCAAGGCAGGGTTGGTCTATATAGAGAGTTTAAGAAAACCCAAAGACATATTTATATATTTAACAATAGCATTCTTTTAGAAAAATCTTTCTTAATGCTCTTAAGTACAAGAAATACTTTTAAGTAGATCTAATAAAACAACACAGTTTGGGAATACCTTTTAATAAAAAATTGTATTTAATAATTTTGGGGGAGGATATAAAATCCTGTGTAGTTGCCCACAGTGTATTTGTATCTTGGTTTCCAGGAGAACAAAATGTCAAGCTCCACATCTGTGTGCTCATAGTGAAACAGAGAAACATTCTCCCATTTGTTTGCATTGATGTGTACATAATGCATAGAAACACAAATTAGTCCTTAATTACATCACCTGAGCTCTGTAGTTTTTAAAGCTTTTAAACTAATATGTTTTGTGTTGAAATTGTCTTCTCAAGATTTTGAGCATCAAAGCCCATTGATTTGTATAAAATAAAGTTTCTGGGCCAGAATGCCATATTTTGAGGGTATTTTGAAAGTATTGTTTCATGTGGGTGTGTTATTGAAGGCTGTTATATGTAAACACATCAGCTATCTAAAGGTTTAGAAACACACTAGGTGAGTTCAATATAAAGATGGAGTTGACTTATGATGTTCTTTGACTTCAGATTTTCTCTATTTGGGTTTTTTGTTGCATGTTACTTGTCTGTTGCTGAAAATGGGGAATTGGAGTCACTTAACCATCTCTGTTTTAGGGTTGATCTGTGCCTTTGAATTTAATACTGTTTCATTAAGGAAGATGGGGACTCCTATGTTTAATGTGTACAAGATTAGAATTGTAATGCCCTATTGTTGGATTTTTTCCTTTATTTAATAGAAAGTATGCTTCGCTATTTCTTCTGAATAGGTTTTGCTTGATGCCTTAGTTGTTACATCTTAAGAGAGTTATGCATGCTAAGTTTTTAGTTGCATTTACTTGGGATCCTCTTTCCATCCTTTAATTCTAATTTGAGGTTGTGAATTGTGCTTCTTGGAGACAGAAAAAACCTGGGTATTGTTTTCTGGTTCAATCTATTTGTGCTGTCCATGAGATCATAAATATTAAGAGTTATATTGGATGGTATGTCTTACTTCCTGTCATTTGTTGTTGTTGTTGTTTTTAATTGTTCTATTAGATGTGTATTATTCAGTGTTCTGGAGTTGTTCATTGTTCCCTGCCATCTTGGACATATTTAGCCTTTTCTTCAGACCTAACTATTCCTTCTCATTTCCTTTGCAGAACTGGTTTAGTGGTGATAATTTCCTTCAACCTCTTTTATCATGAAAAATTTACCTTTCCCTTTTATTATGGCTGACAGTTTTGCTGTTTATATTAGTCTGGTGGAGCATTGGTGCTGTTTCATTACTTCTGGCTTTCTAGTCTCTACTGAGAGAATCTGCTGCTGTTCTGATGGGTCTCTCTTTGAATGTGACTTCATCTTTCTCATTTGCAGCTTTCTGTATCCTTTTGTGGCTCTGTATACTAACTGTCACTACTATTTTATAACATTTTAAAGCTTTTTTTTTTGGTCCTCTATATTTGGAGTTCTGCAAAATCAAATAGATGCAATATATGCCTGTAAAACATTGCAACCAAAAGCTAAAGAATAGACATTCTTCCTTGCAGTTCATAGGACTTTTTGCAAAATAGACCACATAATAAGATAAAAGCAAGTCTCTGAAATACAGAAAAAATAAAATCACATCCTGTATTTTTTTTTTTTTTTGGTTTTTTGAGACAGGGTTTCTCTGTGTAGCTTTGTGCCTTTTCTGGATCTTCCTCTGTAGACCAGGCTGGCCTTGAATTCTGTCTCCCAAGTGTTGGGATTAAAGGCATGCACCACCACCACCTGGCCACATCTTGTATTCTATCAATCCTCCATGGACTAGATCAAGATAGAAACAACAGAAGAAAAGAGTGAAAAAAATAAATTTATGGAAGCTAAGTTACACAAAACTGAATCAAACTCAATTGAAGGAAAAAATAAAAAAGGAACTTGTAAAATTCTAAGAGTTGAGCAAAAATTAAATCACAGCATACCAAAACATATGGGAAAATTGAAAATGGTCATAAGAGGAAAGTTTTATGGCACTTGAACCCACATCAGAAAGTTTGAGAAATCACAAAATTAATAGCTTGATGAGACACATGAAAGCCTTGAAAATACAAGAACAAATAATAACTCATAAAGGCAAGTGGGAAGAGATCATCAAAATCAGGGCAGAAATTAATGACCTACAAATGGGAAAATCAATACAAAGAATGAATGAAACTAGAGATAAAAGACTGACGAAACTTGAGCCAATTAGAAAAAACATAAACCATCAAAATTGATAAATTTTATAATAATAACTATAATATTATTTTATATATAATAATAAGAATCACAATTAATAAAATTAGAGATGGAAGGGGAGACATTATAACAGACACTGAGGATGTTTCGAGAATTGTAAAGAGATATTTAAAAACATATATGTTCTTCTGAATTAGATAAGTTTAAAGAAATGGATAAATTTCCAGATATATATATTTTCTACCAACAATTTAAATCAAGATGACATTATTAAGTTAAATAGACCCATAACATCTAGTGAGATCAAAACATTAATTAAAAATCTTCTAAGTGAAAAGAAACCTCAAGATCAGATGGGGTCAGTGCAAAATTGTACAAAGCTTTCAAAGAAGATCTTACACTAATATATCAAAAAAGGAGAAGAAAGAACATACACTTTATGAAGGCAGTATTACTCTGATTTCAAAAACACATAAAGACCCTACCAAAAAAGGGAAAAATTATAGGTTAATGTTGAATGAATGTAGACACAAATAAAAAGCTTGAAAACTAAATTCCAGAACACACCAAAATGGTTATAAGGCATAATCTTGTTGTCTCATTCAAGACATGTTAGGCTGGTTGAACATGCTTAAATTAACTATTGTAATCCACCATTTGAACAGACTAAAGTACAGGAAAAATTGATCAGTTGATTAAATGGATTAAAGGCCTCTGATAAAATCCAACAGCATTTCATGATAGAAGTCTAGGAGAAGATAGGGACACAGAGAATGTACCTTAGCATTATAAAAGGAACATGTAATAAATCCACAGCCATCATCAACAGAAATACAAGATAACTGAATATGTTTCAATAAACTTCTGAAAAAGACAAGGATGTCCAAGAGAGATAATGATGTAGTGAAATACAAGGAAAGATCCTGAAGACTGTCTCAGAAATCTAGACAGCTGATACAGACATTCACCAGCACAGCAGGATACAAAAGCCTCACAGAAAATCTGATAGACAAATGCTAAACATACTGAGAAAGAAATCAAGAAACCAATCTCTCTCAGAATAACTGTCCAAATAAAGTATCTGTGGATAAGTGTAGCCAAGGTGGTGAAAGATAGATGCAATGAAAGATTTAAAAAAGATACTGTTGTGTGGTATTCACTACAAAAGACTTCTTGGACTAGGATATAAGCCAAATGAAGTCTTTATTAGCTGGACAGGACTGCACCAGGTGTTTCAGATTACAGTGTAATCTCACACCAAGCCTTCTCCTGGTGAGCTTTTAAGCACAAAAACCATGTTTTTGATTGATGCACTTCAGTTAACAAGAACAGTTAGTCAGAAGCAGAACTACAGGAGCACAAGTGCAAGGTTAGTACATTTTGAGACTTTCTCAGAACTATATGGATTTGATGTATTAGGTCTTTGTTTTAGTTTTGGTAGGTGGTGCTGTTTACATGCTGAGATTTACAGTCTGAATGGCACTTCTATTATGGAGTCAGTTCTTTTAAGGTCTGGGGCCCTGTTACAATACCGGATGATGAAAGATCTACTAAGCTCATTGATTGGTAACACTAATTATTGTGAAAATGCCCGTCCTACCCAAACCAATCTCCAGATTCAAGGAAACCCTCATCAAAATTTCCAGTGTCAGTTACCACAGAAATGGAAGAATAATTTTAATTTTCCTGTGGAAGCACAAAAGAATAAATATAGATAAAAAACAATCCTGACCAACAACACTGCAGAAGGAGTCATAATCCCAGATTTCATGTTATATTTTAGAGCTATTCCAATAAAAACAGAGTGAGTATGGTGTGGTGATACTTTATTTGTAAAATGTGATTTTATTTGTATATTAATAAAGTTGCCTTGGGGTCAGAGCAAGCCATAGCAGAAGCTGGGTGGCGGTGGTGCACGCCTTTAATCCCAGCACTTGGGAGGCTAGGCTAGGTGGATCTCTGAGTGTTCAAGGATACAGCCAGCATGGCGACACACGCCTTTAATCTCAATACCAACCATAGAAGACCTGGAGGTCTGTACAGACAGGCAGTTACAAGGAGGTCATGTGGCTGGGTTTAAAACTAATGAGAAAGCAGAATAGAAAGTCTATAAAAAACACACACACACAGAAGTAGCTCTCTAGCTGAGAGGAAAGACATCAGAAGCAGTGAAGGGAAAGGTTTTCAGCTCTTGCTCTGACCTCATGGCTTTTAACTCTGCAATTGGATCTGTGTTTCTTATTTAACAAGATGGTTACATCTACAGTATGGCATAAAAACTGACTCATTGGCCAATGGAATAAAATTGAGAATACATAAAAACATATAAACCTACACTCATACAGTCACCTGATTTTTGTCAAAGAGAAAATAATACTATTGGTCAAAATATGGATTTTTTTAAGGTTCCAGCCATACTGAATCGCTACTGAGTAGAATAAGGAAAATTTATTCCTGTATTTCCACCTATGCAAACTCAAATTTCAGATATCAGGGACCTCAGCATAAGACCCAACTATTACAGGGTATTACCATTGCTCTTGTTTACTGTCAAGAACTTAATGGTAAAGCCCCATTTCTGAAGAAAACATGCTTGAGTCAATAAATATAGAAAAATCAAACTGGAGAGGAACAGGATGCTGCAGCATTGCTGGATGGCTTTCATAATGCTAAAAGTTGCTATGCACATTCCTAAAAATAAAGGAGGAAACAGGACCATGGATTTGGGGAAAGGAGAAACTTATTCACTGCTGGTGGGATCAAAAACTGGTTCAACAATTGAGTTTCTACTTTGATAAGTGTTCCTTCACATAACATCTCTTCAATTAAACTATTTGGGGATTCTTGTTACTGTGGCTTTTAACTGTGTTATGTACTCTGATGTGATTCTTTGACTGAGGAAGAGTTTGCAAAGCACTTCCTTTTCTGCAGGTGTTCTCTTGTCTCGGTACCTTCCAACTCAACTCCAAAGATCTTTTTGAGATTACTGGAAAACCATTGTCAAATCTTATTTCGTTTCCTGTGACTTTTAATTCCACAAAAGTGAACAAAAGATGTCTAGATGTGTCTCACATATTTATGTTCATGTTTTTGATAAGTTTTGAGTTGATTTTTACCATGGGATGAGAAACTAGGGATAAATTTCAACTTTAAGTCTGTTATGGTCTAGTTGCCCCACCATCACATGGAAGAAAGTGCTTGGTCCAGTTGTCATAGTTGACATTTCTTGCTCTCCTCCTCCTCCTCCTCCTCCTCCTCCTCCTCCTCCTCCTCCTCCTCCTCCTCCTCCTCTTCTTCTTCTTGTTCTTCTTGTTCTTGTTCTTGTTCTTGTTCTTGTTCTTCTTCTTCTTCTTCTTCTTCTTTTTCTTCTTCTTCTTCTTCTTCTTCTTCTTCTTCTTCTTCTTCTTCTTCTTCTTCTTCTTCTTCTTCTTCTTCTTCTTCTTTGTCCTTTGAGACATGGTTTCTCTCTGTAGTTGTTATGCCTGTCCTGGATCTCACTCTGCAGACCAGGCTGGCCTAGAACTTACAGAGATCTACCTGGCTCTGTCTCCCTAGTGCTGGGATTAATGGCTGTGTCACTGCTGCCCAGCTATTCTTGCAATGCCATGATGAAGCACAATATTCTATGTATGTGGATGGCACTTTATGCTTTAATTTGTCCTACTGATCTATGGGTAACATCATTTGTAACTTCTGAGTATATTTGGTGGAAAACCCCTTTGGTCAGATAGTAGAACAGCTCATCCTGCTGGTTTCTTGCCCTTTCTGCTTGGATTACCATTTCCATGCTTTTGCTGTAAGGTTGTCTTTCGTTGGTGGTGGGGTGGATATTTTTGTTAAAAGGTGGCATTGGTGTAGATGCACATGTTTGTGCCAGTGTACATACACAAGTGTGCTCCAGAATGTGGGTGACAGCAGTCAACCTAAGTTGTATTTAAGTGGACCCAGCCACATTCTGGAGGCATGGTCTCACACTGTCAGAGAGTTTACTAAGATGGCTAAACAAACATGAGAGCAAGATTTAGGGATCCACCCTACCCATAACTCCAAAACTGGAACTGAAAGTATTTACTCCTGTGCCCTGAGTGAAACATGAGGGATCAAACTCAGGTCCTCATGCTGGAATGGCAAACCCTTTCCCTAGTGAGCTCTCTCACAAGCCCTGTGTTCATTCTGTTAGACAAAAGTATGATACACATTTACTATTTTATATTCTTAACTGACTTGCATTTATAATTTTATTTATCCTGTTCTAGTATTTCTTCCAAATATCATTGCCTTTCCATAACTATGCATCAATTACTATCATAACTATCTTAATAGTTAGTTTTAATGGGTTTAGATTGTTACTAAACAGCCAGGGTTCCTCTGAATCATTCATTCTGTACACACAGATGCCAGGCCTGCTTTGTTGTCTCATGAGCTTAAGAAGTTATTCATCTCCTTTTCTACAAAGCCTACCAACATAAAGAAAATAACATTGCATATTCATGAATCACTAAAAGTGGATCGAAAGTATGGGAATGAACTTTGGCACACAAATCAAAGAATGATTTACAAAGTACAACCCCAATGAAACAAAACTTTATGACTATTATATTTTTCATGAGAATTACCACAATATTCCCCCATGTGTGTAGAAATTTGGTCATTACAGAGAGCAAGTTATTTTCTTTCCTACTGACTAATATTAAGAGAATGAGTACATAGATCAGAAGGTAACACTCTGGCATTCAAATGTGAGAAGTGGGTTTACATCTGCAGATTGCAAATGGGTAGAAGGGCATTGCAGTGAATCTTTTGGTGAAATGAGCAACAGAGGCAGGAGAATTACTGCCATTCCATGAGCTTCAAAAAGACATAGCATTAAATAATGTGCATGATAATGATGCCCATATCAAGTTGTTTTTAGTCTAGCATCCATTTGTGTATACACACCCCCACCAAGTAATAAGTACACATATTACACAAACACTCATATAAAAATGAACTGTTAAAGAAATGTCAACTGCTCTTTAGACATGTTGAATAACCTGATGTTCTTGAAATAAGCAGTGTCTTAGCAATGGGTGGCTTGATCAAGAAACATTTATTTCTTGTAGTTGAACAGATTGCAAGTTGAATACCAGGATATTTGAAGATCTCATCCTAATTTTTGGACATAATTTATCACAGGAACAAAGCAACTACATTAATCCCTCTTGGAGCTCAAGTTATTGAGAGGCTCAGCGTTCTACAACATCCTAAAGAAATGAAGCAGAGGGCCATTTTGATAATATGGAAACAATACAGTAGAAGCTTCTGAAAACATACATACATACAAATATGACACAGTCACAACTAGACATTTCTCAACACACAATGAAACTTACAGATCTGAGAATAGGTTAATTGAATTGTTGGCCAAATGTGCACTATGGAAATACCCAAACACCCTGGCTACTGCCAAGGCTATTGCTCGCTCTACACAAAATATAGGTAAGGCCCTAATGCTGAAGACAACATCGACATGACATATTGAACACAGAGATGTTGAGCTGGTGCCAACCTAGAGTATTCACTCCTATGGAATAGCATTTGAGTTACTGGAAAGTGCTCTCTACATACTACCAAAGGAGAAAGGTAAATAACAACCTAGCTAAGATTGCTCTGATTGTCAATGGTTCCCTGACTGCAAGATACACTGGTACAATAGCAGCACAAAGCTTGTGAGAATAACCAACCAATATCTGATTGGATTTAAAGTTCACTCAATGAGATGGAATCCAACACTGCTCAGGTGGCCAAGAACATGAGACTAGATAGGCCACAGACTTAGGGAGAAGTCAAATAATACTGTTTTTGCTGTAGGAATACAGAAATGAAGTGACTCCATAGGGCATTTTGTTATGTATATAGATACATGTTTTACTCAGCCATCATCAGAGAAGTTACCTGCAACAGTAGCACAGTCAGTCCTAAATGGGTTGTGATCATAGAAACTATTCCCTGTGGCTCAGGGAATGAAGCAGAAGAGGAGGTGGAAAGATTGTAAGAGTCAGAGAAGATGCACAACACTGAGGAAACAAAGTCATCTAAACATAGCAGGACTGCTGCACATGTGAGCTCAGATAAACTTGGAAGCATGCACAGGACCTGTACCAATACGAGACAGATGCAGTGCCTGTGCCGAGCTGAGAAGTGGACACAAGCCCCCATTTTTAATTCAGAAGCTATCACAAGGCTATCACAATCCTCCATCTCTAACCCAGTGGTAAACAGAAAACTAGTTTTCTCTAAGGGAGACTTGTTAGGTATATATTCTTTTTCTTTTCTTTCTTTCTTTTTTTTGCATTGTTTGGTTTGCATTTCCTCTTTTTCTCTTTTTATTATTAAGAAATTTTCTATTCATTTTACATACCAAGCACAGATCACCCTCTTCTGCCTTCTCCCACTCCTTTGACTCCCCCTCCAACCCATCCCCCATTCACACCACCTCCAAGGCAAGGCCTCCCATAGGGAGTCAGCAGAGACTGGAACATTCAGTTGAGGCAGGTCAAAGCCCTTCCTCCTACACCAAGGCTGTGTATAAACAACTGTCTGGCCTATGTAGAGGGCCTAGCCCAGTCCCATGGGGGCTCTATAGCCACTGGTACATAGTTCATGAGTTCCCACTAGTTTGGTTTAGTTGTCTCTGTACATTTCCCCATCATTGATGCCCCTTGCTCACAGAATCCCTCTTTTATCTCATTAAACAGACTCCTGAAGCTCAGCCTGGTGTTTGGCTGAGATCCAATCCCTGGATCTGATTCCATCAGTTACTGGATGAAGGCTCTATGATGACAGTTAGGGTATACACCAATCTGATTATCAGAGTAGGTCAGTTCAGGAACCCCCTCCACTATTGCTAGTAGTCTAAGGTGGGGTCATCCTTATGGATTCTTGGGAAATTACCTAGCACCCTGTTTCTCCCTATTCCGATGATGTCTCCATCTATCATGGTATCTCTCTCCTTGCTCTCCCACTCTGCCCCTGTTCCAGCTCAAACTTCCCATTCCCTTAGGTTCTCATCTCCCATCCCCTACCCTCCACTGCCCACCCCATTCATGCCCAGTGTGTTCATGAAGATACTATATATTTCTCCTTCGTAGGGTGATCCATGCATCCCTACTAGGGTCCTCCTTGTTAGCTAGCTTCTCTGGAGCTGTGGATTGTAGTATGGTTATCCTTTGCTTTACATCTAATATCCACTTATGAGTGAGTACATAGCATGTTTGTCCTTCTGGGTCTTGGTTACCTCACTCAGGGTGATATTTTCTAGTTCCATCCATTTGCCTGCAAACCTCATGATGTCATTGTTTTTTACTGCTAAGTAGTACTCCATTGTGTATATGTACCACATTTTTTTTTTATCCATTCTTCAATTGAGGGTGATCTAGGTTGCTTCCAGATTCTGGCTACTACAAATAATGCTACTATGAACAAAGCTGAGCATGTGTCCTTATGGTATGGTTGAGTATTCCTAGGGTGTATGCCCAAGAGTGGTATAGCTGGGTCTTGAGGAAGATTGAAATTTGAAATTCTCCAAATTTCTGAGAAACTACCATACTGATTTCCAAAGTGGTTGTACAAGTTTGCACTTCCAAAAACAGTGGAGGAGGGTTCCCCTTGCTCCAAATCCTCTCCAACATAAGCTGTCATCAGTGTTTTTGATCATAGCAATTCTGAAAGATGTACAATGGTATCTCAGAGTTGTTTTGATTTGCATTTCCCTGATGACTAAGGATGCTGAGCAGTTCCTTAAATATCTTTCAGCCATTTGTGATTCTTCTATTGAGAATTCTCTGTTTGGCTCTATAGCCCATTTTTTAATTGGATTGTTCAGTATTTTGATGTCTAGTTTCTTGAATTCTTGATATATTTTGGAGTTCAGCTCTTTGTCTCATGTGGAGTTGGTGAATACCTTTTCCCATTCTGTAGAATGCCATTTTTGTCTTATTGATCATGTCCTTTGCCCTGAAAAAGCTTCTCAGTTTCAAGAGGTCCCATTTATTAATTGTTGCTCTCAGTGTCTGTACTACTGATGTTATATTTAGGAAGTAGTCTAGTGTGCCAATTCATTCTAGACTACTTTCTACTTTCTCTTCTATCAACTTCAGTGTAGCTGGATTTATGTTGAGGTCTTTGATCCACTTGGACTTGAGTTTTGTGCATGGTGATAGTTATGGATCTATTTGCAATCTTCTACATGTTGACATCATTTGTTGAAGATGCTTTCTTATTTCCATGGTACAGTTTTGGCTTCTTTGTCAAAAATCAGGTGTTTGTAGGTGTGCAGATTAATTTAAGAGTTTTCAATTCCATTCCATTGGTCCACATGTCAGTTTTTATGCCAATACCAAGATTACTATAGCTCTATAGTAGAGCTTGAGGTCAGGGATGGTGATAACTCCAGAGGTTGTTTTATTGTATAGGATAGTGTTAGCTATCCTAGGTTTTTTGTTTTTCCATATGAAGTTGAGTATTGTTCTTTCCAGGTCTGTGAAGAATTGTGTTGGGATTTTGATGGGGATTGCATTGAATCTGTAGATTGCTTTTAGTAAGATTGCCATTTTTTACTATGTTATTCCTACCTATCCATGAGCATGGGAGATCTTTCCATTTTTTTTATATCTTCTTCAATTTCTTTCTTCAGAGACTTAAAGTTCTTATCAAAAAGGTCTTTCACTTGCTTAGTTTGAGTTACCCCAAGCTATTTTATATTACTTGTGACTATTGTAAAGGGTGATGTTTCTCTGATTTCTTTCTCAGCCCATTTATCATTTGTATATAAAAGGAATACTAATTTTTTTAGTCAATCTTGCCACATTACTGAAGGTGTTTATCAGGCTTAGGAGTTCCCTGGTAATATTTTTTGGTCACTTATGTATACTATCATATCATCTGGAAATAGTGAAAGTTTGAATTCTTCCTTTCCAATTTGTATCCCCTTGATCTCCTTTTGTTGTCTTATTGCTCTAGCTAGAACTTCAACTATTATATTAAATAAGTATGAGGAGAGTGGACAGTCTTGTATCATTCCTGATTTTAGTGGAATCACTTTGAGTTTCTCTCCATTTAATTTGATGGTGGCTGTCAGGTTGCTGTAAATTGCCTTCATTATGTTTATGTATGTTTTTTGTATTCCTGATCTCCCCAGGACCTTTATGGTGAAGGGGTTTTGGATTTTGTCAAGGTATTTTTTAGTATCTAATGAGATGATCATGTGTTTTTTTTTCTTTCAGTTTGTTTATATGGTGTATTACATTGACAGATTTTTGTATTTTGAACCATCCTTGCATCTCTGGGATGAAGCCTACTTGGTAATAGTGGATTATTTTTTTGATGTGTTCTTGAATTCAGTTTTCCAATATTTTATTGAGTATTTTTGCATCAATGTTCATGAGGAAGATTGGTCTGTAATTTTCTTGCTTTGTTGCATCTTTATGAGTTTTGGGTATCAGGGTAACTGTAGCCTCACAAAAAGAGTTTGGTAATACTCCTTCTGTTTCTATTGTGTGGAAAAATTTGAAGAATATTGGCATTAGCTCTTCTTTGAAATACTGATAGAATTCTACACTGAAACTATCTGGTCCTGGCATCTTTTTGATTGGGAGACTTTTAATGACTGTTTCTATTTCATTAGAAGTTATTGGTCTATTTAAATTGTTTATCTGGTCTTGATTTAACTTGGGTATGTGGTGCCTATCCAGAAAATTGTCCATTTCTTTTAGATTTTCCAGTTTTGTGGAGTACAGGTTTTTGTAGTGACCTGATGATTTTCTCTAGATTTCTTTGTTGTCTATTGTTATGTCTCCCTTTTCATTTCTGATTTTGTAAATTTGGATGTTCTCTCTCTCTCTCTCTCTCTCTCTCTCTCTCTCTCTCTCTCTTTCTGTCTCTCTCTCTGCCTAAAAGGTTTTGTTAAGGCCTACTCTATCTTGATTTTCTCAAAGAACCAACTCTTTGTTTCATTGATTCTTTGTATTGTTCTCTTTGTTTATATTTTATTGATTTGCCCCTCAATTTTTATTATTTCCTGGCATTTATTCCTCCTGGGTGAATTTGCTTCTTTTTGTTCTAGAGCTTTCACATGTGCTGTTAAGTTGCTAGCGTGAGATTTCTCCATCTTCTCTATGTGGGCATTGAGTAGTATGAATTCTTCACTTAGCACTTATAGTGTCCTGTAAGTTGGGCTATGTTGTACATTCATTTAAATTGAATTCTAGAGTATCATTTCTTTCTTTATTTCTTCCTTGTCTCAGTGGTGATTCATTTGGGCATAATTCAGTTTTCATGTTTGTAGTTAGAGTTTTCCTGCCTGGCCCACAGTCAGGACAAATCTCTCTTACCCGCCAGTCCCACAGTCGCTCAGACCCAACCAAGAAAGCACACAGAAACTTATATTGTTTATAAACTGTATGGCCGTGGCAGGCTGCTTGTTATCTACCTTTTCTATCTTAAATTAACTCATTTCTGTTAATCTATACTTTGCCACATGGCGTGTGGCTTACCAGTGTCTTTACATGTTGCTTCTCATGGCTGCGGCTGGCGGTGTCTCTCCCCAGCCTTCTACATGCCAGAATTCTCTTCTCTCTTGTCCCGCCTATACTTCCTGCCTGACCATTGGCCAATCAGAACTTTATTTACACAGAGCGATATCCACAGCACATGTTATTGTAGGCTTTTTATAATTTTTGTTGTTGAAATCTAACTTTAAGTCATGGTTGTCAGATAAAATACAGGAGGTTATTCCAATTTTTTTTAATCTGTTGAAATTTTCTTTTTGTCCAAGCGTGTGTTCAATTTTAGAGAAGTTTCCATAGGGTGCTGAGAAGAAGGTATATTCTTTTTTCTTAGGGTGAAATGTTCTGTAGATATCTATTAAGTCCATTTGAGTCATAACATCTGTTAGTTCACTCATTTCTCTGTCAAGTTTCTGTCTGGCAGACCTGTCCATTGGTGAGAGTGGGGTGTTGAAGTCTCCCACTACTAGTGTATGGGGTTTGATGTGAGATTTAAGCTTTATTAATGTTTCTTTTACAAATGTGGGTGCCCTTGTATTTGAGGAATAAATGTTCAGATGAACTTTTATAATAAATAAATAAATTTGGGGCATAAATGAAACTTCATCTTGATGAATTTTTCTTGTCATAAATATATAATGTACTTACTGATCTCTTTTGACTGATTTTAGTTTAAAGTCCATTTTGTTAGATATTAGGATAACTGCACCAGCTTGTTTAAGTCCATTTGATTGGAAAGTCTTTTCCCAGGCTTTCACTCTTAATGTCTATCTTTGAAGTTGAGGTGTGTTTCTTATATGCAGCAGAAGGGTGGATCCTGTTTTCATATCCATTCTGTTAGCCTGTGTCTTTTTATAGGTGAGCTGAGTTCATTGTTATCAAGGTATGTTAATCACCAGTGATTGTTAATTCCTGTTATTTTCTGGTGGTGGTGTTGTGTGTTTCCCTTCTTTGGTATTTGTTGGTGTGGGATTATCTATTGCCTATGTTTTTCATGCTTGTATCTAACTTCCTTATGTTGGATTTTTACTTCTAGTGCTTTCTGTAGAGCTGGATTGGTAGACAAGTGTTGTTTAAATCTGGTTTTATCATGGAATATGTTGTTTACTCCGTCTATGATGATTGAGAGTTTTGCTGGGTATAATAGTTTGGGTTGGCATCCATGGTCTCTTAGTGTCTGTATTACGTCTGTCCATAACCTTCTGGATTTCAGAGTCTGTAGTTGGAAGTTTTCCTGTGTCCCAGCTGGCCAGCAGTGGGGACAAATCTCTCCCACTTGTGTCCCCCAAGTAAACACACAGAGGCTTATATTAATTATAACTGCTTAGCCATTAGCTTGGGCCTATTACTTACTAGCTCTTACATTTAAATTAACCCACAAAAATTCTTATTTATGTTTGGGCAAGTGGCTTGGTACCTTTTCTTAGTTCTGCCTTGACATCTTGCTTCCTCTGTGTCTGGCTGGTGACTCCTGACTATGCCCTTCCTCTTCCCAAAATTCTTTTTTTTTTGTTTTATTTTTTAAGACAGGGTTTCTCTGTAGCTTTGTGCCTTTCCTGGGACTCACTTTGTAGACCAGGCTGGCCTTGAACTCACTGAGATAGGCCTGCCTCTGCCTCCCGAGTGCTGGGATTAAAGGCATATGCCACCACTGCCCAGCCTCTTCCCAGAATTCTTTTAGTCTTTTCTCCCTGCCTGTACTTCCTGCCTGGCTACTGGCCAATCAGCATTTTATTAAACCATTGTACAAGAGCTTTATCCCACTGCATTGTCCCTTTTCTGTCTAATTAAAAACGGAGGTTTTAACTTTGACTTAAAATTATATATAATAGAATAGTTACCAAGCAAGAATTACAATTACAAGATCTAGTCTATTTGTATTTGGCAAAATCAGTGAAAATATTCCATTATCTAGCCAATTTTGGTGAGTCCAAAATGTACCTGATTCACTTTCTATCCTAACTTGTATTACCAACAGAAAACTATCTTATGATGATTTTCAGATTTTTACATTTTATACCTCCTTAGTGAGTTTCTTTCCTGAAATTTCTTAACAAGGAAAATTATAACTGTAACTATCTAATCTTCAACTCCTTCGGAGACTCAAGTAAGAAATAATATTACCTAGTTAAACAGGAAGTGCAAACAAGTGACTTCCAAAAAATAAAACGTGAGTTGGTAGATTCAGCCAGCTGCCTAGACAGTCACCCAAGGCTTCTCTGCAGCATTAGGGCACCACCTTCATCCTACAGGCTTAGCATATCTGACAGACTCATTTGTGAAGTAGGATGTACACAAGGCCTACAGCTCGACCTCACAATTGATGCAAATATTCCATGTACCAGATAAACCTGAATTCCACCAGTGTCCTGTCATGATTCAGGATTTTAAATTCTGGAAATTTCTGGTGTTTTTGGAATTTGCCTGCCCATTCTTCTTGGCTTGTGGGTGGTTTCATGTCCTTTATTAAATACCAGTCTACCATTGAGAGGTTAGACTTCCTCAGCCTAGATACTCCATCAAGATTAACTGTTTCAGCTACTGTTCCACTGCACACCATAAGCCATCATTCCATTGCCTGTTCAGCTACCTCCAAAGAAAAGGGCACTGTACCTTTTCCAGATTGCAAAGCCACTTCAGCGATGGTGTCATATTGTCCTGGTCTCGGAGGACACCTTTTTCCAAAGCTGCAACCATACAGAATTGGTAGTCCTTTGTTTTGTGTCCTGTTTGTCCATTTTGGACAGCATACTCTTAGCAGTCAATGTGAGGGCACTTTCTTGCCCAGTGGCTAACTTTTGCCACAATGAAAATTAACTCGATTTGCATTTTCTTCAGTATACATATCTTCTCTGAAGTAGATTGGTGCTGCCAGGAGCCAAATTGTCTCATAGTCTGAAAAAAAGAAAAAAATCTATGTTATTAAAATATTTTAAATGCCATATTCTGTAGATCTCCTAAGGATTTGAAGATGACCTGTCTATCTGAATATATATCTCTGCTTAACCTTGAAAACATATCTAGTATGACTACAAGTTTAATTGTAATGTCTAACCTCTAACTTTCATTTCTTTATATCCTAATAGTTGGTAATAATAACATTCAAGGATTAGCAGTTTCCAATACATTGTTAAATGAACTGTATAGGTACAGCATCCTGAACAAGATTAGAAATATATGTACAGCATTTTCTAACAATATCAATCTCAAATTTGTATCAATATACATAATTTGTATACAATATCCAAAAATCCAAGGCAATGTAAACTACATAAAACTAGTTGTTGCTTTCAAAATTAGATTCAATAATCTAACTTTTCATTTATATCATATCTATATCCTCTCTTTTTTCTTTTCAGAGTTGATTCAATAATCTACATCTTATATACAGCCTCTTTTTTTCAAACAAGAACCTTAAATATAATCTCCTTTTGTTTAGACTTTTTTCCTGACCATTAACAATAACAACTCATAACCAACCATCCTAAACAATGACAATTATCCCAAACCTGAAACCCATTGAAAGACCAAAAACTACCTACCCTTCTTCTTGGGAATGTGGGTGTTGTGTTCTTAAAATTGCTTCCTGCTGTTGGTGGAAGAAGTCATCTTTAGGGGATCCTGAAAAGAAAGATTTTGGGTTAGTTGTCAAGTCCTGAGAGAGGTAGCTGTGCTTCATACAACAGATGGAGGTAGCTCTTATGTGCAGACACCCAAGATTCTAGGATACTGCTGTCGGCCCAGCAGTGCCACTGTTCTGACTCCTCATGCTGACTCCTTGGTGGCCTCCCAGCCAGAGCAGTCAAAAGGCTGCAGGGAATCAGGCAGCCAACTTTGTAGCCTCTGCTGCTGCCACTGCCACCTACCCTCAGCCCAGCCCCATCGCCATCTGCCAGCACCAGTGACCATGGTTTGCTTGGGTGTGAGGCACAGCCACCTTGCATCATGGCTCAGGAGGTGCAGCAGCAGGCCTGGGCTGCACCAGGGGCAGGGGCATTCATGCTCTGCTCACACACCAGATGTAGTTGGAAGTTTTCTGTGTCCCAGCTGGCCAGCATTTGGAACAAATCTTTCCAACTCACGTCCCCCAAGTAAACACAGGCTTATATTAATTATAATTGCTTGGATACTAGCTTAGGCTTATTACTGACTAGCTCTTACACTTAAATTAACCCATAATTCTTATTTATGTTTAGCTACATGGCTTGGTACCTTTTCTCAGGTCTGCCTTGACATCTTGCTTCCTCTGTGTCTGGCTGGTGACTCCTGACTATGCCCTTCCTCTTCACAGAGTTCTTTTAGTCTTTTTGCCCTGCCTATACTTCCTGCCTGGCTACTGGCCAATCAGAGCCTGGTGGGGAATAGTAGTGGTTCAGCCTGCCTGCAGGAGACGTGTCAACTGGCCTGAAACTGGGACTGCAATGGTGGTGGTGTGGGGGTACAGGGTTGTGTCCCTGGGTCCAAAGCCTAGAGGTTGGGGTGATGGGCTATGAGAACAAAGACCTCTTAGCCCAATTGGTGCTGGTAGACTCTGTCTTAGGGAGCAGCTGCAGTCTTGGAAGGTGGGTGGGTTGGGGGGGTTCTTGTAGGTTACAGGATCTGGTGGGGGATGGTGGTAGTCTAGCATGTCTGCAAAGACTTGCCTGCTGGCCTGAAACTGGGGCTGCAATGGGTGGTGGTGTGGGGGTGCAGTGTTGTGCCCCTAGGCTCAAAACCTACCTCTTAGTCCAATCAGTGCTGGCAGACTCTGTCTCAGGGCTACAAAGTATTCCTAAAGGCAGGCCCCAAGCTCAGTAGTAGATGGGGAAAAATAAAAGCTCAATAGTATTTTTTGGAAGTTAATTTTTTTCAACGTTATATGTCTTTTGTGTGCATATTATACTTTTGCCTTTTTTATACTCATTCAGCATTATTAGACCATGAGGTGTTTTAGACAGGCAAAGTGACACAGATTCACAGAGTTAATGCAACATAAATAAAACACCTTAAAATAATAGTCTACAACATTTCCCCATTTTTCTCTAAATAAAGAGAAAGGCTTAACTTTAACACAGTGTAACTACATACAACAAAAAGTTATCAAGTAAGAATTACATTTACAATATTCAGTCCATTTACATTTAGCAAATTCAGAGAAAGCACTCCACCATCCATCCATCTTAGTGACTCCAAAGATTTATACATAATCTACTTTCTATACTAACAAAGAAAAACTACAACTATAACTATCTAGTCTACAGCACCATCCAAGACCCCAGAAGGATATAATATTATTTAAGCAAACAAAAGTGCATTGCAAACAACTTCCAAAAACTCTAGACATGACAGAGACATCTTACTGCCTGGACAGTCACCCAAAGTTCCTCTGCAATATTGGGGCATCCATCTTCAGCCTACAGGCCTAGAGTATCAGGCAGATTTGTCAGTGAAGCAGGAAATTTGAAAGGCTGAGTTTCTGACTTTTTGTTTTTATAGTTTTCTGTGTATTAAAACATGTGTTTGTCTCTGCCTCCCTAGGTGTTCTTTTTTCTTTGGTGCTTATTCTTCTCTTTGTTTGTTTTGTCTGATACTAGCTTGTTTATTTTTATTTTAACTTACTATTATTAGATGCCTGCTTGTTTTCTAATGAGAAAGAAATAAAGGGCGTGGATTTGGATGGGAGGGGATGTGGGGAGACCTGAGAGGAGTTAGTTGGAAATACTGTATGAAAAAAAAATCGATTTTCAATACTAGAAAAAGAAACAATACTCCCATTCTAATTTCAGCAAATGCTGGGAACATACTTAATCATGGACTTTTGGAAACACAGTCATTCAAACTATAAAACCCATTGCACTAAACTTACATATATATCACGTGTTGTGTGGTATGAGTCTTCATCATATTGTTGTGCCTTCTGTGCAGGTTCAAGTTGAGGAACTACCAATGTATTTTGGCCATGATGTTTGCCATTAAGGAGATCAACAGCAATCCCTATTTTTTACCAAACACATCCCTGGGATTCATTGTTCAGAATGTCCCTGAGGGTCAAAGATACACTCTGGCCAATCTTATTGGTACATTTTCAGGCCCTGGTTATGCCCTCCCTAACTACAGATGTGCAAGAGAGAGCATGTCAGCTGCTGTACTTACAGGACCATCATGGGCAATATCAGAATACATAGGGACACTGCTGGATCTTTACAAATATCCACAGGTGAGAGGTGATGGGATAGGACATGATGTCAGCTCTATTGGTGACATTTTAGGTAGCTGTGAGGAAAAACAGTGAAACTTCAATCACTTTTAATGGGTAGGGAAATGATGCAAACAGCTGGTGATGCATCTGCATTTCTCTAGCTTCGAATGGAGAGAAGGGAAAGGGTGAAGTAGCGACAAACACTATTGAATTTCTGAATATTTTCTGTACTTTTTGGAAAACCCATAGGAAGGCAGGTTTGACCTTTAATTCTGTATTGTCCTACAGGCTTCAAACCTTGCTGTAGAACTGAGTTATTTTCATGACAATGTTCTTCTTTCTGATTGTTTCTCTATACAGGTTACTTTTGGGCCTTTTGATAATACCCTGAGTGAACAAAGAAAGCTTTCTTCCCTCTACCAGGTGGCCCCCAAGGACACATATCTGACACTTGGCATTGTAGCTTTGATGCTTCATTTCCACTGGAACTGGGTGGGGCTGTTCATCATAGATGATGACAAAGGTGCCCAGATTCTGTCAGATTTGAGAAGTGAACTGGGGAAAAATGGAGTCTGCATAGCATTTGTGGAAATGATCCAAGCCGTCAGGGGTTCATTTCTGACAACATCTTGGAAAAATCAGGTGCAGATCCTGCAATCATCAGCAAATGTGATTATTATTCATGGGGACACTGATTCCCTATTAAGCTTAATAGTAAATATTAAGCAGAAGTTAGTCACATGGAAAGTCTGGGTCCTGAACTCACACTGGGATCATTCCAAATTTGATAACTATTTTCTGTTAGATGCATTGCATGGGGCCCTTATTTTTTCACACCATAAGGAGGAGATCATTAATTTTACAGATTTTATCAAGACAGCCAATCCTTACAAATACCCACAGGACACTTATCTTCATGTATTATGGCACTCATTCTTCAATTGCTCATTTTTGAGGATTGGTTGTAAAATTGTGGATAACTGCCTGCCTAATGCCTCCTTGGGATTCTTGCCAGGGAGCATATTTGACATGGCCATGAGTGAAGAGAGTTACAATGTGTACAATGCAGTGTATGCTGTGGCCCACAGTCTACATGAAATGATGCTCAATCAAGTACACTTTCAATCCCATGGAAATGGAAAAGAGATGGAATTCTTCCCCTGGAAGGTAATGCTACTGTTGTGTATTATAACATCAGCAACATCACACACTAAGAGTGATAAATGTATTTTAGATTATTTTGTGAAAAACCTACAAGTGAGACTGTGCAAAGAAGAGTCTGTTTTAAGTAATTATGTCATATTGCAAAGGGTCATACAATATTTCCAGGGTAAAAATTTCAACATAAAATGTCCATTTATCCCAGAGATTTCACACAACAGAAAAGTCAGAGACAGAGATGGTCTCAATGGATATGAAAACTTCTAAAATGCTTATGTTATGTAAATTATCACTCATAAAATCATTCATTTTACATAGTGAAACTCTAAATATTTTCAAAACTTAGTTGGGTATGACTGTATTTCAACAAAGGAGAAAGTTTTCTCTATACACACTCTGAGTGCTTGGTTCTAAGTTTTCTAATGGAATTGATTCAAATATTTTAGAAGTATAATTATGTTTCCATTATCCTTGGTTATCATTTGTTTGATGTGATTGGTACCTATATCAACAGTGCTTTTAACAAAAGGGATTAAAATCAAAAAGAGATGTTCGTTGATTCTGCCTCTGTTGTACTTCTCTGGAGATTATGTAAGATAACAACATGCATCTCTTTTAGCTTCACCCTTTCCTAAGGAAAACACAACTCATCAATCATGCTGGAGACCATGTGGTTCTGGATGGGAAAAGGCAATCACATGTAGAATATGACATTCTCAATTTTTGGAATTTCCCACAAGGTCTTGGGATAAAAGCAAAAGTAGGAACATTTTCTCCAAATGCTCCAGAAGGCCAGAAATTGTCTTTATCTTATCACATGATACAGTGGGCCACAGGATTAACAGAGGTGGGTTTCATTTTCCTTCAGTATTTTGACCTGTATGTAAATTTCAAAAACTATATTTCTGTGTGATATGACCCTTCTCTGCTCACACAGGGCCCATTTATAGACACATAATAACCATCAATATAAAAAATTGCCTTCATATCTAATTTTGCTGGATGAACTATTTATTTTCCAATCTGCACATTTATTTAATGTCATAAATATAGCATCTGTTTCATGATTATTTCTATCATTGTCATGAGTCACTTGACATATTTATTTTGATCCCATCTTGAAAGGTTTCAGTCAATGCTCAGTTGGTCTTTTGCTTTTTGACCCCTGTCAATGTAGAAGAACATGATTATAATGTGTAGATGTGTTAGTTATTGATTTTGCTGTTGCAAAAAACCACATAATGAAAAATATAGGATCATTTTTCTGGGCGCACAGTTTGAGGGTATATTCATTCACTTCAGAAGGCCTTGCTTTTAGGGCGTAGAGGTAGCTATTCACATTGAACAACAGTCAGGATGCAGAGATAACTGAATGCTACTGTTATAATCCTTTCTTGCTTTTCATTCATTCAGGGACCAGGGCCACCTACTTCAGGGAGGATTTTTTACCACAAGTAACATAATCTGGATAACCTTTTACAATAATCCTCATTCATTGATTTCCACAGTGGTTCTAAGACCTATCAAGTTGACAAGATGAACCATTACTATGGAAGAAAAATGTATATGCCTTTGTATCCAGGAGTCAAGAGGCAGTAGATTTTTAGTCCCACAAAGACATGCTACCAAGGACCTAAATTTTTACCTCTATACTTTTCCTCATTATCTTCCAACAGTTTTCCAACAAAGTTGTGTTATTGGGGCCAAGTGTTGAGCAGTTGGGCCTTTGAATGACTCATCCTACTATTCAACTATTTACATTTAGAGACAATAAAAACAAATTAATGGTTACATATTTTAAAATACTTTACCTACTATAGAATAAAAAAATCCTGAATATTTGCTACCATTCATTTTATTATTCTCAGATTCCTTGGTCTGTATGCAGTGAGAGTTGTGATCCTGGATTAAGAAAAACCCACCAAGAGGGCAAAGCTGCCTGTTGCTTTGACTGTACCCCTTGTCCAGAGAATGAAATTTCCAATGAGACAGGTAAATACCAATCATGCAGAAAACATTCACAGCTGTCCACACCTGCAATATCTTAGCAAATGAAAAATATCTGTAAGTGAACTGTAATCAGTTCATTTCAGTAAGACAATCCTCTTCCTCCCAGCTGTTAGTAACACACTACAGTTCTTCCCCCCCCCCCCCCCCCCGCTGAAATAACACACCCATGACATAGAAATTTACCTGCTTTGTGTTCTTGAACCACTGTGGACATGACTGCCTACAGAAAACTGCTCTTCCTGCACCAGAGTATTGTGCTTCATGTCACCATGCAGCTTGTCTTGGTGTCTTTTCTATTGATATGAAAAGGTACCATGGCCAAGCAACTTATAAAAGAAGGACTTATATTTTCAGGTGGTTAGAGTCCATGAAGGCAGAGCATATCCATATGTTGACGTTTGAATGAAAAGCAACCCATAGACTCATTTGTTTGAAAACTTGCTCTGCAATTGAGGAACAATTTGGATTAGGAGGATTAGGAGGATTAGGAGGATTAGGAGGTATGACCTTATTGATTGAAGGAAATCTGTCACTATGGGTGGGCTTGGAAGTTTCAAAGCCTACTTCATTCCCAGTTAGCAATATCTATCTAATCTATCTATCTATCCATTTATCTATACTGCCTCATTGACTAAATTGACTAAGATAGTATGACAACAGGAACATTGGAGAACACATATACTGATCCACATGGAGGAGGCAGTAAGATACACTGTGAATGGCATGATCCTTAAAGCACTTTTCCAGCAACATGTCCCTTCTACCAGGGCAAAACCTCCTAATCCTTCCTAAATAGTTCCAGCAACTGGGCAGAAGGCATAGAAATTTATGACATATAAGGGATATTCTCATTAAAATTAACACATTTTACTCCCCAGCCCCTGTGTTCTCAGGAGCATATTTTAATTTAAAAAATTCATTTAATCTAAGTTCAAAAGAACACATAGTAATTCATTATCTCAATACTTTTTAAAATATAGCCTTACTGAATCTCAAGGCATTCTTGTAATTGTTGCTCCCTCAAAATCAAAAGACAAATTACATACTTCATCCAAAGCACAGAGTAATTATTAGGATTACAAAATGGAGAAATGGAGGCATAATGAGGATACAATGGACAAAAGCAAGACCAAAACACAGCCAGGAATAATTCTAGTCCTGTAGCTCCAGGTCTGTTGTCAAAGGCCTGGATGACCTTTCCATTCCAGCTCCACTGCCTTCAGTGTAGTCCTCTATTGTGGGCTGTTTCCACTCTCTCTCTAAACCTTTTCTTGGCAGATATCTCCTTGTTTTGACATATCTGAAACTTGGGTTCTCCAAAATAAACCAGTCTTAATTTTTACAACTTCAAACAATGGACCTTCCTGCACTATGTATGTGTGGACTCTTCAGCCACATGTCTGGACATTGCAACGTTTAAATATTGAGGAAGATCCTGTAACCCCTTATATCATGTATCCTTCATGAGTCTACAGCTGCTGCCTTATGGACAACACTGTCAATTTCAGCTCTTTCTGTTGGATAAGGTTGGCACCCTTCAATAATGTTAGAAGCAGAGTTCCTTTGTTCTTGCTTTTGAGGAGAAGGCAATGCCTCGGAGCCTTTCTTTTCAACAGTTGGAGGTTTAGCTAGGGCATCTTGACCCAAACATGCTCCTGTCATTAGATTTTGGATCAAGCCTCTCCTTGATGTGACATCTTTCAGCAGAAACCTAGGCACCGCATTGCACTCCTTGGTGCTCTTTTTCCTATTCTAACCACACGTTCTGGCTTCCATTGTTGATCTCTTTTTCTGTTTGTTTGTGGGGTTTTATTTGCCCCGTTTAACTGTTTTTCATTGTAGACCTGCATAAGCCTGATCATTAACCACCACATGAGAACACCAATTCTATATTGGTTTAAATGCCCTCCTTCAATCAAATTATTCCACTATTTTTTATTTATCCCCACGCAGATATTTAGGATAAGGTCGCAAATGCTCTCAAACCCAGTTGCAAATACTGTTCCTCTCTGAAAGCTTTTGACCTGGGCTTCCATATTCTCCTTGTCCTATGTACTACTGTCTTCCAAGCTCCTACTACAATGCCTTATTAAGGTCTACTTACAGTGATCAACTGATCTTCTTGTCCAAAGTCCCAAATTCTTCCACACTTGTCCAAACAAACCACATAGTCAAATCATCATGGCAACAGATCAGCTTTGATACCAGTTTCTGTTTGTTACTGTGACAAGTAACCATGACCAATAGAACTTATAAAATGAAGTATTTAACTTGGAGCTTTTGCTTTTAGAGATTTCAAGTCTGTGATGGGGAAGCAGAGGTGTGCCAGCATGAAGATGAGAAAGCACATCTTCCTTCACAAGCACAAGGCATAGAGGGCACAGGAATGGCTTTAGTTCTTTTGAACCTCAAAGTCCTCACCTGGTGACACACAACCCCACAAGGCCACACCTCTCAATTCTTCCCAAAATGCTATACCAAGTGGGAACCCAGTTATTCAAACAGATGAACCTGTGGGGGCCCATTTTCATTAAGACAACCACAGAGTTGAACACACTCCAATTAAATATGAACTCTTCATAGTATTCACAAATAAGGACCCATTTGTGGTTTTTGCTCTTACATCTCTGAATTCTTAGTGACCAGCATGGTTCTGAAAATATAGTAGGTCAGAGGGTTGTATTTTATTTCATAGATAGATAGATAGATAGATAGATAGATAACACATAGATAGAAAATAAAATCTAAATCCATTGCATGTGTGTGTGATTGAGTCATTATGTGGAATAAGAAGAGAAATCCCTCTCAGATTTATCTTGCTAACATTTTATGAATAATTATGGTTTTTTATTTATTTTGGGTTTTTTTTTTTTCTGGAGCTGAGAACCGATACCAGGACCTTGTGCTTTGCTAGACAAGCGCTCTACCACTGAGGTAAATTCCCAACCCCAATTATTTTTTTTAAATCCCTGGAATATTTTAATTAAATAATTACTATCTAGAAAACACTCAAGGATTTGTATTCTTTACTTCTAGAATAAGGACATTCTAAAAATTTTTTAAAATTGGAATCATTTCACACTACATGTGTATAAAGACCTAGTTCTTTTAGCAAATATAATGAAGTTGACAAGATTGAGATCCTCATCATTACCTTGATGTGTATGACTTATACACACTGGACATGTACAAGGTTCATGTGCTTGTTACATTTACACAGAGGAGGAGCACTTCACCGACCACAGCCAAATCCCATAGGGCTGCATGTTAATAACTAGACTTTAAAAGAAAATGAAGGCTAAGGTTGAGAATAGCACACAAATATTAGACAGTTTAGAATTAAATATGGTACTCACTCAAATACTGTAGTGTAATCTAAATCTATTTCATAAAGAAAAATGTTTAATACTGTATGAAGTAATTTGCATGACTTGCATATTACATGCCTTTCTTTTAAAAAGATATTGAGGGTTGGGGATTTAGCTCAATGGTAGAGCACTTGCGTAGCAAGCACAAGGCCCTGGGTTCGATCCTCAGCTCAAAAAAAAAAAAAAAAGAGAAAGATTGAGTTCTGCATATGTATTATGATCTAGGACATTAAGAGCAAAATCAATACTCCAAATTTGGGGTTGGGGATTTAGCTCAGTGGTAGAATGCTTGCCTAGCAAGCTGAAGGCCCTGGATTTGATCCTCAACTCCAAAAAAATACTCTGAATATAGAAGAGAAGAAGTAACAGTGGAGGAGAGAGACTTGAAAGTACAGTGTGAAAGTATAACTTCAGAAACTACTGATGTGGGCTTGAGAGATGGCTCCAAAGTTCAGAGCACTGGCTGCTCTTCTAGGGGTTCCAGGTTCACATCCCAGCACTCACATGGCGGCTCACAACATTCTGTAACTCCAGTTATGCCCTATACTGGTCGCTTCAGAGCCTGGATACTCATTGTTTCTAGACCTGTAGAAGACACACACACAAATGAATTAAAAATACATGTTTTAATTTTAAAATAAATGAAATGACCTGAAGAAAAGGGAAGAAAAACAAATACATTGACAAAGAGCATTAATGCTACTAAACACCAAATTAATTCTTTAATTCATTAACAATATCAACAAAAGTAAAAATAAAGCCTGCACAATGCAACTGAGGCACATAAGAACTCACAGAGACTGTAGCAGCATGTACAGGGCCTGCCCAGGCTAAATCCAGGTGGGATCAAAGCATAAAAATGAAGTGGACATGAGCTCCCACCCTTACCAAGGAAAATTCTGCAATTGATGCCCACTTGCAAAGGAAAACTAAGTTTTCCCAATGGACTGTCACTGAATCTTGTAACAGCAGTTAAGGATAGGACTGTTGCCCAGGGGTAGAGGGCCAACACAAAATGACTTCAGATGTATCTTTAGCTCAGTTTGCTTCTTTGGCCTACGTTTTGTATGTTTGTTTTGTTTTAATTTGATTTGATTTGACTTTTCCTTTTATAAACTGTTTTGCAACTTGTATTTTATAATTGTGTGTGTGTGTGTGTGTGTGTGTGTGTGTATGAGAGAGAGAGAGAGAGAGAGAAAGAGAGAGAGAGAGAGAGAGAGAGAGAGAGAGAGAGAGAGAGAGAGAGAGAGATATTTTAATTGTTTGGTTTGGTTTGTTGGAGTTTTATTTGTTTCTATTTTAAAGAGAGAGAGAGAAAGGAAATCTGTGGAATTGTATCTTCATGGTGGTAAGTAGGATCTGGGAGGAATTGGGGAGGGAAAAATCATGATCACAATATATTATATAGGAAGTATGAATGGTAAAGTGATGATATAAAGATAATTAAATATATAATGAAAATAAAGAGGTACATAGAAATGTGTACATTTATTAATATACTGAAAATATGACAGAAAAATCCGTAAGCATGCACTCTAACTCAAGAGTAAATTGATAAGCTATCAGGAACAAAGTGTCCAAACACTGTTCCATGAAGACTTTAGAATATACAAGCAATTTTGTATTTATTCATTACATAGATACTATTGTGCAGAGTTATGAGAATAGTGTCACTGGTGAAGTGTTTCAAGGCTCCAAGAAGTTAAGAATACTAATTCACTCAGGCTCCTTCAGAGAATGAAAACATAGAGAATATCATGGGCTTTACAAATGTAGGTACATTTGGGATGCATATAGGAGGACATTATTGTAAGATAAGGATTTCAAAGAAAATTTTATCATACTAAATTTTCATGCCCTCTTAAGAATGGAGATGTATTAATGAAGAGGGAATGTCAGACAGAAATTAGGTCCAGATTATGTAAGTCAGTGCTCTAATGACTTATAAAACTAATACAATAGTGTCACTAACGTGAGGATACCATATCAGTAACAACAGAGAAAGTGCTGGGTTTTTTAATTTCTGTCAGCATGAAATAGAAAGCAAATTGAGTTGAAGAATATTCTCTAAAAAATCCTTCTGTATTTGTATCTGAAACAAAGCAAGATGGTTCAGATAGCATTGCAATGTTCTGGAGCAGGTAAGAGACTTAGAATAAAAGGGGAAACCTGAGCATGCACTCATGATCACCTGCATTTTTGCCAGATGTGGACCAGTGTGTGAAGTGTCCAGAAACTCACTATGCAGATACAAAGAAGAGCTACTGCCTACAGAAAAGGGTGACATTTCTGGCCTATGATGACCCCTTGGGGAAGACACTCACCTTCATGTCCCTGGGCTTCTCCTCGCTCACAGTTGTTGTTCTTGGGGTGTTTCTGAAGCACAGAGACACTCCCATTGTCAAGGCCAATAACCGGCATCTCAGTTACATCCTGCTCATCACTCTGACCCTCTGTTTTCTCTGTCCCTTGCTTTACATTGGCCATTCTAGCACAGTCACCTGTATCCTGCAGCAGAACACATTTGGACTTCTGTTCACTGTGGCTCTTTCCACTGTGCTGGCTAAAACTCTCACTGTACTTATAGCTTTCAAGATCACTGCTCCAGGGAGAATGAGGAGGTGGCTGCTGATAGCAAGGGCCCCTAATTTCATCATTCCCATCTGTACCCTACTACAAGTTGTTCTCTCTGGAATCTGGCTGGCAACCTCTCCTCCATGTATTGACAAAGATGCTCATTCAGAACATGGACACATCATCATCCTTTGCAACAAAGGCTCAGCTGTTGCCTTCTACTGCATCCTGGGATACCTGGGAACACTGGCTCTAGGCAGCTACCTTATGGCTTTTTTGTCCAGGAATCTGCCTGACACATTCAATGAAGCCAAGTTCCTGGCTTTCAGCATGCTGGTGTTCTGCAGTGTCTGGGTCAGCTTCCTCCCTGTCTACCACAGCACCAAAGGCAAGGTCATGGTGGCTATGGAAGCCCTCTCTATCTTGGCTTCCAATGCATCACTCTTAGGCATCATTTTTGCCCCCAAGTGCTACATCATACTATTAAGGCCAGAAAGGAACTCGCTTCATCACATTAGGGAGAAAAATGCTAGGAGGAAATACCTTGAAACCTAGCTCCCATGTTTCTTATTAAAGCGCTTTGAAGCATGATTGTTCTTTTTTCTCTCCTTTTAATATTTACGATATTTAATTTTACACATCAGCCATGGGATCCCCCTGTCCTGCCCCCTCTCGCCCCCACTCCCACCTTCCCCTCATTCCCTCCCCACCATTCCCATCTCCTCCAGGGCCAAGACTCCTCTGGGGATTCATTTAAACCTGGTGGATGCAGTATTGTTCATCACTATCTGAACACTCACATACAAAGGTATGATTTGGCATTTGATCTCATAGGCTTTCTTTTTTGAATTAAGAAATTTTTTATTCATTTTACATACCAACTGCAGATCCCAATCTAATCCCTCCTCTAGCTCCTCTCCCCATATTTCCCCCCAACCCAACCTCATGCCCTCCTCTGAAAAGTTAAGTCCTCTCATGGGAGGTTAGCAAAGCCTTGTACATTCAGTTGAGGCAGGTCCAAGCCCATCCCCAATACATCAAGGCAGTACAAGGTGGCCCACCATAGCTAATGGACTACAAAAAGCCAGCTCATGCACCAGGAATAGATCCTGATTCCACTGTCAGGGGCCCCTTAAACAAACCAACCTACACAACTGTCTCCCTTATGCAGAGGCCTAGTCCAGGCCGGGGAGGCACCACAGCTGTTGGTCTGAAGTTCATGAGTTCTCACAAAATTGGTTCAGTTGTCTCAGTGGGTTTACCCATTATGATTTTGATGCCTCTTGTTCATAGAATCCCTCTTCTCTCTCTTCAACTGGATTCCTGGAGTTCAGCCTGGGGCTTGGCTGTGGATCTCTGCATCTGCTTCCATCAGTTACTAGATGAAGGCTCTATGATGACAGGGTATTCACCAATCTGATTTCAGGGGTAAGCCAGTTCAGCCACCCTCTCCACTGTTGGTACTAGTAGTCTAAGGTGGGGTCATCCTTCTGGATTCCTGGGAACTTCCCTTTTTTTTTCCAATCATAATAGCTGTGGAAGGAAACACAGAAGAATGGAATGTGCTTTTCTTAATTGATACACTTTTTTCTCATTTAATATTCTGACTAAACCTTAATTATGTTTTAGATTTTAAGAATTTACAGCATAGAATAACATTTATATTTCCTTTCTAAAGTTTACTCTATGTTCTGTCTAAAAAACTTATAAAATTGTTATCTGTGGTCCTAAAGCTTTTTTGTTTATTAGTCAAGAGCTTTCCATTCCAGATTAATCAGGAATGAGATTAGGAAAAAGACCTACCAAGATCATGTAGAAAGACTTTATACAGTGACTCTTTCTGTGGCTAATTGCCATGTTCCAGTCTCAGTGAATTCCTCACTGTATACTATCAAGAAAGTAGAATTATGGAGGTTGCTACTTGTGAACACTCTGAGATGAATGGATTAATAATTCTTACTGTTATCCAGGTGGTAGCTCATGCCTTTAATCCAAGCACTCGGGGAGGCAGAAGCAGGTAGATCTCTATGAGTTTGAAGCCAGAATGGTCTAGAGAGTGAGTTTCAGGACAGGCATGGCAACACAGAGAAACTGTCTCTAAAAAACATAAAAAGGAATAATAATAAATAATAATAATAATAATAATGATAATAATTCTTACTATTAAAGGTATTACTTCTAGTGTCAACACTTCTAGCCAAGCTCATGTAAATCTTATTGGCATTTAGGAATTGTTTATTATCTGGGAAGCTCAGATTATCTATATTTTATAGACACATCCAAAGAACTAGGCTTGGCAACTCTGCATCTGCATTGGTTGTGGTTTTGTGTGATGCTTTCCATGTGCTAGTAAAGTCATGAATCTTGGACCAGAACCTCGGACCACCTTACTAAACCAGCACAATCTCTAACTAGAATCCAATCATTTGTCCTTATCACATTACACATACTTTGCACAGGGGCTGCTCATTAAGCTTATTTTAGAACAATGCATTCATTCTCTTTTATTGAGTTTTAAGACTTTTAAGAACTTCTATTTAAAGTTAGTTGAACAAGTTACATGCTTGAGTATGTTCTCATGGTAGCTGTTCCCTTTATTTTCCTAAAAATGTAATGTCTCTGCCTAGAAAATGTCAAAGCAATGATGAGTAAAATTAAATATATGAAAAGTTTGAAAAAAAAACCAATGAAAAAATTACATATTTATTCAACTCAGCAGTTTTTACAATCAAATGTCTCTCTGCAGTTAAAAACCCCAAAGACACCTTGGGGATTTAGCTCAATGGTACAGCACTTGCCTAGCTCAGTCTTCAGCTCCAAAAAAAACAAAACAACAACAACAAAAAAAAAACAAATACAATATAATCCAGCTTTGCTGTGTGATTTCCATCTCTACATGGTTTGTTTTTTTTTTATATTACTTTTACTGTCTCTTTAAAAGAATTTATTTTTTTAAAACTCTCTCTTTACATAACTGTCTATATTCATTTTTCTGTGTCTTCTATGCCTACATACATTTTTAAACACACTGTATACTGTTTAGGGTTTATAGTGGATAGTCATCCCAGCATTGGCAGGGAAGTTCCAACCCCCATTGGGGCAGGGCGGAGAAGGAAAGGGAAGAGGGAGGATCAGAAGGGGAGGTACGCTTGGTTCCCGGACGCGGGACGCTGGAGGGAGACAGAGCAGTGTTCTCCAGAGAACACCGCCCAACTGCACTATACCTTTGCCAGACCCTGCAACCTAGCCCTTCATTGTAAGTTACCCCACAAAATAAACCTCCCTTTTAAATAAGTGGAGTGGCCTAAATAATTTCACCAATATCTGGCGCTCACGTGGGGCAAATCCCAAAGGCCTAGGCGGCTCCCTCCCTCAGCCTCCTCCCCGGCTGGCGGGTACCTAAACCGGCCTGCAAAGTTAGCTTAGCACCTAGACCAGCGAAAACCCACTGTAAGTGAGGCCTTCCCACTCCTCCTGCATTGGAGCTATACCAACGCCTCCTGCTGGCTGAAAAGTGCTACTGCACTCCCCAAAATCACAGAAGGGTAAACTTTTTTCAAGTAAAAGTACTTGATAATTTTACACCTTAAAACTGACTAACAAATTTTGAGTAATTCTTGTAATATGGCTGACAACATTACCTCACAAGGATTTAAAAACCTTTTTGCCTGTATGATGAATGACATCTCCTGGAAATATACGACCTCCCTAAGACATATCTGGCCTGTACCATTTTGACATTCATTGTAATAATTCACATGGTGTTCAAACACTGGTTTAATAATAAGAACAAAGATGAGTCATTATTGGGACTGATACAGGTTTAAAAGATAGCAATGAAGGCTTACAGAAAAAGATTCTCTTTCTGGAATCTGCTAACCAGGAATTACAGGTTTTAAAAGATAGCAATGAAGGCTTACAGAAAAAGATTCTCTTTCTGGAATCTGCTAACCAGGAATTACAGGTTTTAAAAGATAGCAATGAAGGCTTACAGAAAAAGATTCTCTTTTTGGAATCTGCTGACCAGGACTTACATAAAAAGATTCTCTCTCTGGAATCTGCTGGCCAGGACTTACAAAACAAGCTTGTACCCAAAATTGCTTTTATTGATAATAAATATGAGTATTTAATGGATAGAACACTAACTCTCCAAAGTGAAGTTGTAGCTACTCAGACACTATGTAATGAAGAAAAATTATCATTACTTGATAAGATAAGGTCCATGGAATCATGTGTTTCAGAAGAACATAAAAACTTCCATGATTCCATGAAAAATCTGGAATCCCTTACAAGAGAGGAGGTTTACTCCCTGGAAAAGACCCTAGTTGCTCGTTTACAAGCCCTGGAGGAAACTCTCAATAAACATGACAAGGGACCTAATAAGCAGAAGGGCAAGAGCATACAGGTTGTAACATCTCCAAATGGCTCTCATACAATGGCTTATCCTGTTATCATCCATGAGAAGCCAGCAGATGACACACACCCCGAGCCATATACGACATATACATTACAACCAATTTCAACAAGGGACTTTAAAATATAAAGGAAGCAGTAGTTACATATGGGATACACTCCACATATGTAAAACAGATGTTAAATTCGTGGTCTACCTCACATAGAATCATTCCAGATGACTGGCATCAGTTAATTTCAGCTGTTCTAGAATATAGCCAGCAGTTACAGTGGAAAAGCTGGTTGAGAGAAGAGGCAAGAAATTTAGAACAACAAGGTAAACTCAGAGGTTTTGAGATCTCCCAAGATCAAATTCTTGGTGAGGGATGTTTCGCTGACAGGAATGTACAAGCCATTTATGATGAGCATACAATATCCCTATGCTGTACAGCAGCTCTAAATGCTTGGGAAAAAATTCCAGAACCTGGAAAAGCAACTGAGGTATACACAAAGATATTTCAGGGACCACATGAACACTTCACTGATTTTTTACAAAGGCTGAACACAGCTATAACAAAAGCTGTGTCAGATAAAGAATTAAGAAAAGTATTAACTGAGTCCTTGGCATTCGACAATGCTAATGCAGAATGCAGAAGAATACTTACACCATTAAAGATCAGATCAGCTCCTTTGGAAGAATGGATTCAGTATACTAATGGTGTTGAGTCTCTTAACTACAGTAATGAGGCTTGGATAAGAGAGACAAATCCCAGAGGAGAAAGAAGGCCCCGTGGTACCAAATGTTTTAAATGTGGTACACCAGGTCATATCAGTAAAAACTGTACATGGGGTAATCCTAGAAGTAATACCCCTTCTAGGAATAGCCTAAACAGAAGACCCCAACCACCTCCTGGATTATGTAGAAGATGTGGCAAAGGCCGACATTGGACCAGTGAGTGCAGATCAAAAATAGAAAAACGAGGCAACCCTTTACTGGCGGGAAACGCCTCAGGGGGCCTCTTGCAGGCCCCCAAATCAAATGTGGTAAGAACATTCCCAGCCACTGTGGAAGACATTCCTCTCCAGGACAACTGAATAAACCAATGCCTAATGTAAAAACCGATACTACAATGGATGATAAAACAGCTCTGATGAATCACAGTTTACAAAGAACACAATAAAACAAATATTTTGGCAGACTTCCATAAATGAACAAAGACCAAAGCTTAGAATTCAAATTAATGGCTTGGTTCTGGAGGGCCTGGTAGACGCAGGTGTGGATGTGACTGTAATTACACCAAAATCATGGCATCCAAATTGGCCTCTTCAAGAGGTAGATGTCCAACTTTTAGAAATTGGCACCCTATCTCAGATAAAACAGAGTTTGAGATGGATTGAATGCACAGGGCCAGAAGGACAGAGAGGAAGGCTGAAGCCATATGTAGCAAATGTAGCAGTGAATCTATGGGGCTGAGATCTGTTACAACAGTGGAATACCCAGATTAAAATTCCTACACTCTCAGAAAAGGAATACAGGCCAATGCATGTTTCTAGGAATAATATCATGACATGCTAAAAAAACAGTCACCAACAATTCAGGCTGTACACAAACAGAGCACAACTGCTGTTGAACTCTCAGAAGTACCAACTGCCTTACCTTTAAAATGGCTAACTAATAAACCTGTCTGGGTTGGACAGTGGCCTTTGACAAAAGAGAAGCTACAAGCTTTAGAACAGCTGGTTCAAGAGCAGTTAAGTGCTCAACACATTGAAGAATCTACCAGCCCTTGGAATTCTCCTGTATTTATTATTAAAAAAAAAGTCTGGTAATTGGAGAATGCTGACAGATCTGAGAGCTATTAATAAAGTAATTCAGCCAATGGGCTCCCTACAGACTGGGATGCCCTTGCCCTCTCTGCTACCCAAAGAATGGCCTATAATAGTTATTGACTTAAAAGACTGTTTCTTTACCATACCCTTACAAGAAAATGATAGAGAAAAATTTGCCTTCACAGTTCCTAATTATAACAATTCTCAGCCAGTCAAGAGATATCAATGGAAGGTCCTCCCACAGGGAATGTTAAACAGCCCTACCTTATGCCAATACTTTGTGCAAAAACCATTGGAGATAATTCGTGTAAAGTTTCCACAATCCATAATTTATCACTATATGGATGATATCCTATTAGCTGACCCAAAGTTAGACACATTAGAAAGCATGTTTGAAGAAGTAAAAAAAGTTTTGCCTCACTGGGGCTGCAAATTGCTCCTGAAAAAATACAAAGAGGTGATTCTATTAATTACTTAGGGTATAAGATAGAGTTACAAAAAATTAGACCCCAAAAAGTACAACTGAGGAGAGATCAATTAAAGACTCTTAATGATTTTCAAAAGTTGTTAGGAAGCATTTCCAACTTTTTGGGTATCATGGGAATACCCAAAGATGGACTACAGAATTTGGCTACTACTCTAGAAGGGGACAAAGAATTAAATAGTCCAAGAGAATTATCAGCCGAATCTGAGAAGGAATTGGCTCTAGTAGAAAAGACAATTCAAGAAGCACATGTGGATCGTGTGGATCCAGAACTTAAATGCATTCTTGTCATATTCCCCTCCAGACATTCCCCCACAGGTATTTTGATGCAGAGGGAGGATATTATATTGGAATGGATATTCCTACCACGTAAACCAAATAAGAAATTAAAGACTTATATAGAAAAGATCTCTGATTTGATTCAAAAAGGTAAATTAAGACTTCATCAGTTGACAGGAATGAACCCAGCAGAAATTGTAGTACCTTTAACTAATGAGGAAATTTCATCACTATGGAAAGATAATGAATACTGGCAGAGAGCCTGCAGTAACTATTTGGGAGAGATTAACAACCATTATTCCAAAAGCAAGAGAATAGAATTCATAAAGAAGACTGAATGGGTCCTTCCTTACATTGTATGACACAAGCCAATTTCTGGAGTCCTCACATTCTATACTGATGCAAATAAATCAGGGAAAGCAGGATACAAATCAGGAGACCTAAGTAAAGTGGTACAAAGTCCATACAGCTCTGTACAAAAGACCTTGCAACCTACCCCTTCATTGTAAGTTACCCCACAAAATAAACCTCCCTTTTAACTACGTGGAGTGGCCTAAATAATTTCACCAATAAGGGTTTATTTCATCTGAATCTGTCTTATTGTGAATCTATTGCTTTTAAACTGTGGTTAGAACAGAAGCAGCAGCCTTGGCTGTTGACTCTGCCCACCTCAACTTTTGAACATGGTGGTGGTATGTTTACTGCCAGCTCTGGGAGACAGGCACACCACCAACTCTTGTAAGTAGACAGTCTATGCCTCTATTAAAGCATCATGTAGCCCAGAAACCTCTTTTTTTCCCTCTGTACTAGTAAAGGCTAAATCCACCATGCACCACATTGTGCTGTTGGGAGCCACCTCTATGTCCTGTAGCAGCAATCCACAACCAGCAGCCTTGCTGCTCAGCTCATGGTGGCTGGCAGCCAGCTCCATCCTGCAGGCAGCTGCTGGGAGTTGAGTCTGCACTGCTGCTGGTGTGAGACTGTGAGACTAGGAAGCCCAATGTGGCTTCATTTCTGTGCAGTCAGAATCTTTAAGCTTTCTTAGGTCTATATGGAGCAATGCCCAATAATGAGGCACCATTTGTAGCTGGAAGTTTTCCTGTGTCTCAGCAGACTGGTTGTCAGGACAAATCTCTCCCTCTGGCATTCCCAAAATAAACACACAGAGGCTTACATTAATTACAACTGCTTGGTCATTTAGCTCAGGCGTATTACTGACTAGCTCTTATGTTTAATTTAACCCATAATTCTTATCTATATTTAGCCACGTGGCTTGGTACCTTTTCTCAGTTCGGCATTGTCATCTTGCTTCCTCTGTGTCTGGCTGGCAACTCCTGACTCAGCTTTTCTCTCCCTAGAATTCTCCTTGTGTGCCTATACTTCCTGCCTGGCTACTGGCCATACAGCAATTTATTTATCAACCAATCAGAGCAACACACACTCACAGCAAACAAAAAGACATCCCCAGTTCTTCCCCTTTTCTTTTTTTCAAAAAGCATGGTTTTAACTCTAACATAGTAAATTACATATCACAAAACAGTCATCAAGCAAGAGTTATAGTTATAATATCTAGTCTGTTTGTATTTGGCAAAATTAAAGATGATATCCTCTCTATCCTATATTTATGAGTTCAAGGTTTCATATCTAACTTATCTTTTATCATAACTAAGGAAATTATAACTAGTCTTCAAGTACATCAAACACCTCAGAAGGATACAATATTACCTGAAAAACAGGAGAGGGAGGCAAGCAACCTTCAGGAGTCTCCCAAGAGTAGACACAGACAGCTGGCAGCCTGGACAATCACCCAAAGTTCCTCTGTAAAGTTGTGACATCTGTCTTCAGTCCTCAGGCCTAGAGTCTCTCAGTCATTTCTCTCTGTGTCCTGTAGAATGCCTGGCAGTTTCCTCTGCGAAGCTGAAGGACCATTTTGCCAAGCTAAGTTCAGTGGTCACCTTCCTATGGGTCCTGCATGTCCAGTCAATCAAGCAGTCCAGGTAAGAACAATTTCTTGTCCAAATGGCTATTTTTGCCAAGAAGAAGATAAACTCTGTATAGAGTGTCTTCAATGCCCATTCCCCTCTCTGAAATAAATCGGTGCTGCCAGGAAGAGACATGTTTCATTGTCCAGAAGTTCTAAATTTTTTTTAAACATTTTAAATGCCATATTCTGTAAGTCTTTGAAGTGTTTGAAGATTACCTATCTATCTGAAATCTATATATGTATACCTAGAAAACATGACTATAAGTTTGATTATCATAGAAGACTAATTGTTAATCTGTATTTAATTATCCATTACAATTAAAATGAGTTGTATAAAAATAATACCTTAAACAAGAGTAGAAATATATACATGGCATAACAAAATTAACTTTAATTTTGTATCAACAACCTAAAATCCATAGCAATGTAAAATATTTCAAACAAGCTGTTGCTCTTTAAAAATAGGTTCAACAATCTACTCTTTTATACTATATTACCTATATCCTATCCCCCTTTCTTCTTTTAGAAAGATACTGACTTTGACCACCCACCAGAAGAAAAGAAAGTCAAAGAGACTACTCTGGTCCACCTGGGATGAAGATCCAACTATGTGCAGCTGCAGGCTGAGCATTGCAGCACAGGCCTGAGCCAGAGGGGCTGTAAGGCCACAAGCAACTTTTTATTGAATTCTTGCCACAATCATTGGAGCACCAATTGCAGACCAATTGCTAAACAGTTTTATTAATAAAAACTCAGAGCCAGAAATTGGGGTTAAAGCTTGAGAGAGATCAGAGGATTAGGAAAAAGCCACAATTAACCTCACCTGACCAACTCTGCAACTTCCAAAGCTAGCTACTTTCTGTCTACACACACCTATATGCCTTTCTGTTCTGTTCTCTCATTTGCTCTCTCAGCCCAGATACATCACTTTCTGTCTGTCTGTACAGACCTCCAGACCTCTATGGTTAGTGCTGGGATTAAAGGCATGTATCACCATGCCAGGCTCTGTTCCCAATGTGTCCTTGAACTCACAGAGTACCAGACAGATCCCTGCCACCCAAGTGAGAGGATTAAAGGCATGTGCTACCATTGCCTGACTTCTACATAATGGCTAGCTTTTTCCTGTGATCTCCTGACAAAATTTATTGGGGGACACAGTATATTGGGGAACACAATACATCACAACAGTGGACCCAATGTTCAAGGAATATAGTGTATCATGACAATATGTAGATTCATACTGGGTAAAAGAATATTGCAGAAGGTCAAAGTTCAGATTCAAACAGGAAACTTGATTTCTTCATTGACATAAAATTGATCTATTAGAAATCAATTCAACAGAACCATTATTTTCATCAGAAAGAGATAAAAAGTATTTAAAGTCAACCAAGGACATAATATATTCATTCAGACATACATTTGTAGATGAAAAAAATATTTGGTGACTCATGGAACTATGGAAGGCAAAACAATTGACAGTCTCTAGTGTACAGAGCATTGTGCCTGGTATTGTGACTTGGTCAGGCCTGCCATGGGCCTTTTCTGGCCCTTTTCCCTTTCATCTACTATTGCACCATCTGCTTTCCCATGTTTGTATCATCATAAATGGCTTTCTCAAAAGAAGTTTCTTGGTTCACATTAGTGACCAAATCCAACAAGAGAATTTCCTGCCTTGGGACAGGTTCTCTTAGATCTTGGATGAAGTCATACTGCCTGTGGCTGGAGAAGATCATAGAAAATATTTTTCATCTGTCTTGTGATTGTTAATGTGGGGCCTGAGATTCAAAGCCTGTGGGAAGAAATTATTGGATAATTCCACAGGGGAGTGAAGTATCTTGTCAGGAAGAACTTGGGATGATTCAAGGGATAACTCCAATCACCAATAAAATTATGAACAAACATGCACACACATGTGAGCTATGCACATCCACGCAGGATGCTTGGAGTTCACATTATCGTGCTCATGAATGTCCAGTTACATTGTTAATATGCTGTTCTCTTGGATTTTTATCTCTTGCTTTTTGCAGATACCTATTCTTGTGTGCTCCTACAGCAGCAGTGAGTGCTTAGTCAGAAGGAATTACCGTTTAACTGGTAAAGGAAATGTGGTGATTACTGGGTTTTTTCCTGCATATGCTATCTATCCACTCAACAAAACAATTGATTGGCGGATGACTAAATTTAACAGAGATTTTATGGTTGAGTATGTCTTTTTAGCATTCATTCATTGTCTAAACTTGGCATTCATATGCCCTAGTGGAAGTACAGAATTCAATATCATTATTCCTCTCTTCCATCCCTAGATCTCTTCTGTGGTGCTGTCTTCTCAGTGACTCATCTTGTGCTTTCAAGCGGAAAATGGCAATTTGGGTTTTATTCTTTTTCTTTTCTACAGTAGGCACTGGGAATATCCCCCATATTCTCAGCTAAGCTTCTACCTCCTCAGGATTTGGATGTTTTCAATATTAGCTCTACTGTAGATGGATTGGATAATAGAAGGATGATACAGTATTTGATGGGACTCTAGAAGTCTAGCTGTGCTCCCGTGAGAAGTATTGAATGCCATTGAAGTTACTGACCAGTGATTTTGTTGTGTGTTAGTGACAAGTGTTATCTGTATATGCTACTCAAGATTTGGAAGCAGGGGTGTCAGAATTAGATGTTGGGACCAATTTTCTGCTTTAGAAATGCCTTTACCTGTCTCAGATTCTCTTATCTGTCTTCTAATAGTTATATTATCTGATAACTTGGATGCTTACCTGTTAGTTCCATGAAAATACAGTGTGTACTTGTTTATTATTATGAATGTATTTCTGTGTGCCCCTTAATTGCGATGAGGCCTCTGATTACTGCTTTTAGTTATTCTCAAAGATACAAGAATAAGACATAGTGCCAGACAAGTCTAACTGAGTATCTTAGGTCCTGCTAGAGAGAAACAATAGTGTTTAAAAGAAGTCAGGTGTGTTTTATCCCAGACTGACATGCTCCTAACTGTGGGTAACCACACAATAAGTGTATGAAAATGAGAAGTGCAGCTTACACTCAAGTCTGAACTCACCTTGACAACATGGAAATACATATTCAAGACTTAGGTTGGAGGCAATGGGAGGAAAATCACCTAAAATAAACATAAGACTAAGGATGAATAATTGCCAGTATGTCAGTACTGCATCTCCTGAGTGGAGAAAGTAATTAATTCAGCAGTGGAAGATGAAAAATGTTCAAGTGTGAAATGTCATTTGATATTAAGAATATCTTAAATGGATTAACCTGAAATGGACATACTGAAGGAGGCAGGGGATATTTACAAATTGGCATCTAGATAAAATATTATGTGGAGGAGTCTACTGGCTCCAGGGATGATTGCTTACTTCAAGTAAGGTTAAGAAGCTCTATGGTCTACCAGACATTTGACCTTGTTTACAAGAAGGAGATGTGTCTGCTTTACAGCAGATGATGTCCCTGTTCTTCCCTGTTCCTCCTCCTCTTCTCTGCTCTCCAATCTCAGCAGCTCAGCCACCACTGTACATCAGCCTAAGTCCCTCTTCAGCTTATACAGCAGCAACCCCATGCCTGCAAAGGGACTGTAATAACGTGAGTTCTCTGTGGCTGGGTTGTCTAATATGTAAATGAGGAGAATTGTGTTAGTTTCATTTCATATCTTCTGATATGAAAAATGAAACTAAAATAAACTTGCAATTATAAAAGCAATAGAAATCACCATGTTTGATTTAGACAACACATTTTCAAATTATACTTTTCATAGAGAGTGAGGCACAGGCAACTATATACACTGCAAGGATCACAGCTTCTTCCATGCTTTTGATGAACTCATTACACAGGTGTGGGAAAGTATGTATGTAATTAGAAAAGTGCATTGTTCTGTCCTTCTCCAGTTAAATTTCCTCGTGTTCTAATGGTAGCACTGTAAGTGTATTTATCTTCATTGTCACAATTACAAGAGATCATGAGTTGAGGGGCTAGCATTATTTTCTATTTCCCTAGTCTTTTTGTGGACTAATTATCTAACTGTATTTTACTTTCAAGTTTAAAGATGATAAATAAATATTTGATAGGTACAGAATAATGTCTAATAGGTACAAAATATGTCTACCATCTGATTAAAGCAGATTAATCTACATAAGCACATGTTGATGCACACTGTAGAATCTTTTCTGGATGGTGATTAATTTCCCTGCAAAGCAATAATAACAGACAGTTTCCATCACTGTGTATGGGAATGATTTTCCTTAACACTATCTTAGAAATACGACTAATTTAGTATGTCCAAACTGCATTGCATCAGTTATGTGTGCATTTGTATATTAATAAATTGAAATAGCTCATGAATTAGATGAATTTGAAAAGTCAGATTTTAAGATATTTTTAGTTTATTGTGGATATTCACCATTTCTCAGTAGTTTTCAAACTGAAGGACATAAATATCTGGTTACAGGTTATTTAAAAATCTTTTAGGATGTAAGGTTTATTTCAAATATTTACAATATTTCATTCTGAAGGTGTAAGAAGACAATATCTTTTAATTGTACAAAGTCTATTTCTCTTTTTTATTAAATAATTTTTTATTAATTTTACACACCAACCACAGATACCCCTCTCTTCCTGCCTCCTACACCTACAGCCTTCCACCTACCTACCCACAGCCCATTCCCTCCTCCAACAAGGTAATGTCTCTCACAGGGAGTTAGCAGAGCCTGGTGTATGCAGTAGAGCCAAGTCCAAGGTCCTCCCCCTGCCTCAAGACTGTGCAAGGTGTCCCACCATAAGTAGTAGGCTCCAAAAAGCCAGCTCATGCACTAGTAATGGATCCTGATCCTACCACCAGGAGGCCCCTAAAGCAGATAAAGCTACACAACTGTCTAGCTTTGGCAGAGGGCCTAGTCCAGTTCCATGAAGCTATACATCTGTTGGTCTAAAGTCCAAGAGTTCCCACTAGTTTGGTTTGGTTGTCTCTGTAGGTTTCCCTATCATGGTCTTGATGCCCCTTGCTCATAGAATCCCTCTTCTCTCTCTTCTGGGGCTAAGCATGGTGCTTGGCTCTGGATCTCTGCATCTGCTTCCATCACTTACTGGATGAAGGCTCTATGATGACAGTTAGGGTATCACCAATCTGTTTAATCTTTTATTCTTATTCATCTTTGTTCATGAATCTCCAATCTAAAATAACAGGGTAAAATACATGTTAACTATACTTAACATTTTCCTTCCATAATAATTCAGACTCTCAACGATTGGGTTTTCTCTGAAAATAAAAACATCAGGTGAATATAAAGTTGTACACTGGGTTACCTTCATCAGTTTTATTCAGAAGAATGAATATTTATTGAATCTCTTTTGCTATAGAATAGAAATGATGTGAGGCTGGAAATACTTACCAATCCACACAGGATATTGTTCCTTTCCTACTTTCCCTACAGACCAGTCTGGAATTCTACACCATTGTCATACTTCTTAAAATATTATTGTTTATCAATTATCAAAATCCTATTTTTCAGTAATGGCACATTCTTTCTGTTTAATCCTCAATTATTTGCACTGATTTCCTTAAGTTTTGATTTGCCATTGTTCTTAGTAATATTTATACAAGCTCATAAAAATGTACACAAGTTTTGAATATATTTATCATCATGACATCAATATCTATGGGATAGAAGATGATAATTCATCATATGTAAAAAATGTACAATGATTAAATTATGAAGTTTAATATATCCTTCTTTTAACTTTAATCATAGTAATTATACATTGTTCTGGCAAACCATGTGCTATTCAAACCAAATATGTTGCTGGTTTTTGTGGTGGTGCACACCTATAGTCTGTACAGTTGTGTAGCACAGAAAGGTTTTTAAGGCAAGCACGGTCTATATAGAAAGTTTAAGAAAACCCAAGTATATTTAACAATAGCATTCTTTTTTGTATTAAGAAATTGTTTTTCAATTTACACCCCCTCTTCCCTCCTCTCTCCACCCCAGCCCCCCTTTCAACCCACCTACCATTTCTCCCTACAAGAAGGCAAGTCCTCCCAGAAGGGCACACTTTCAGTAAAGGCAAGTCCAAGCCCTTCCCCCTGCCTCAAGGCTGCATGAGATAGTGGGCTCCAAAAAGCGCCCTCATGCACCTGGGATGGATTTTGATTCTACCTCCAGCACGCCCCTGCCCCAGCAAATCAAGCTACAAAGTTGTCTTGACATGCAGAGAGATGACCGAGTCATGTCAAACTAGTGGAAATTTATGAAAGTTTTATCAATGGCTATGGAACCTGAAACAATAGTATTCCTTTGGAAATATGTTTCTAGATGCCCTTAAGTACCAGGAGTACTTTGTCAGTAGATCTAATAAAAACAACACAGTTTGTGAATACCTTTTAGTGAACAACTCATATTTAATACTGTTGGGCTAGAATATAAACCCCTATTAAGTTGACCGCAGTGTGTTTGTATCTTGGTTTCCAGCAGAACAAAATGCCAAACTCCAAGTCTGTGAAGTGAAACAGAGAAACATCGTCCCATTATTTTTGCTTTGATGTGTATATAATACATAAAAACATAAAGGAGTCCTTATTTACATCATCTGAGCTGTATAAATATTTTTGAAGCTTTTAAACTAATATGTTTTGTGTTGAAACTGTCTTCTCAAAAGTTGGATCATCAATGCCCATTGGATGGTATAAAACAGAAAGTTTCTAGGCAAGAATGCTGATATTTTGAGAGCATTTTGAAAGTATTGTTTCATGTGGTGTGTTATTGAAGGATGCTATATGCATAGTGGACAAACAGTAATTTCTATAAACATATCAGCTATCTAGAGGTTTAGAAGTGCACTAGGTGAGTTCAATATAAAGATGGAGTTGACTTATGATGTTCTTTGACTTCAGAATTTCTCTTTGGGTTTTTTGTTCCATGTTACCTGTCTGTTGCTGAAAATGGGGAATTGGAGTCACTTACAACCTCCGTTCTGGGTTTGATCTGTGCCTTTGAATCTAATATTGTTTCATTAAGAAAGTTGGAAACTCCTGTGTTTAATGTGAACATGTTTAGAACTGTAATACCTTGTTGTTGGATTTTTTTCCTTTAAGAAGTACAAAGTATGCTTCACTATTTCTACTGAATAGGTTTTGCTTGATGCCTTCGTTGTCACATCTTAAGAGAATTATGCATGCTAAGTTTTTAGTTGCAATTACTTTGGATCCTTTTTCCATCCTTTAACTCTAATTTGAGGTCTATCATTGTTGTGAATTTTGTTTCTTGGAAACAGAAAAATCCTGGGTATTGTTTTCTGATTCAATCTATTTGTGTTGTCCATGAGATCATAAATATTAAGTTATTATTGGATGATATGTATGTAAGTAAATTGTTTGCAAAATGTTAGTTTTGCAACTCTGTGAGTTTGGTGTCCTGGGTTCAGCACAAAAAAAATGTAAGTAAATTGGTTGCAACAACTCTGGGTTTTGTTCTAGATTTTGGCACCAAAACATGAATACTGCAACTCTAGGGAAAGATGTCCTGACTACCTGGGGAGTCAGGCAACACCTTGAGCTGCTTAGGACAGCACTGATGGCTGAACTTCAAGGAGACAATTCCACCCTGGAGAGTGAGGTATCCTGGGCACCTGGAGTTGCTCAGAACAACAGCTCTGCCCTGAAAGTGTCCCAGACACCTGGAGCTGTTTAGCACAGCTCTGATGGCTGGAAATGCAAGAAGCAGCCCAAGCCTGGAAAGGAAATTTTTCTGACTTACTGGGAAAGTCAGGCCTAGAACTAACTACTTCAGCAGGGAAGGGTATCCTGACTCTTCCAGGAAGTGAAGGTATATGAGGTGTGATGGAGGGTGGTTTCCCAGCAGGATATAGCAATCCTGCTCCTCTCCTGGAGAGCCCACCCAGCTCAGCTTTGTTCCCTCAAGAGGGGGCTTCCTAGCAAAGCTCTGCTTCTCTGGCCTAAGATGTTGCTTCTTTTGCTTCACTCTGCAAAAGGGGTAACCCCTGCAGAAATGTAGTAATCCCCTCTGGCTCTGGGGAAAAGTGTTACTTTTCAGCTCTCTTGCTCTGTCCACTGGGGGTCGTCTCAGCAAAGATCTTCTGTTCAGCTCCTCCTTGCTCTGCTCCTTCAGCTCTCCCTTGTTTTGTCCACTGAGGGATGTCTCAGGAAAAATCTTCCCTATGCCAGTGAATGAGGATCTTCACACTCAAAACTCTTTTGAGACAGAGATTTATTTGGGAAGGAGGTGTCCAGGAGAGTAGCTACCTTTACCAGGGTGGAGAGAACCGCCATTTTTTTCCACTGACTAGGTAGGGAGGTTTACATAGGATGTCTTGGGGGTGGTGTCAACCAGGGGTTGATTTGTGGCCCAGGATTCTACTGTCCTGCTCTCTGACTGGTAGGTTTCACAAGTCAGTTGGCCAGGGGCAGAGATGACTCTAGTCTGACTGAGCCAAACTGTTTCTTTCTGTCTACTCAACCAATATCTGATTGTATTTAAAATCTGCTCAGTGAGATGGAATCCAATACTGCTCAGGTAGCCAAGACTATAAGACAAGATAGGCCACAGACCTAGGGAGAAGCCAAATAATATTGTTTTGCTATAGGAATGTAGAAATAAAATGACCCCACAGGGCATTTTGTCATATACATAGATACATGTTTTACTCAGCCATCATCAGAGAAGTTACCTGCAACAGTAGCACAGTCAGTCCTAAATGGGTTGTGATCATAGAAACTATTCCCTTGGGTCTCAAAAATACAGGAGAATAGGAGGTGAATGAGGAAAAAAAATAGAGATACATTTTACAATTGCAAATTGCTGACTTTGCTTCTGTAAACTTGCTTGCGTTAGACACTGACCCATCCTCTCCCTGGAAATAAGTAAAAAGTTTCGGAGCCCAGCCGTCGGCCTTGGGACAAGGTCTGCAATTATAGATTTAATAATAATAAGTCCCTGTTTAAAAAATTCCTCAAAGAGGACCCAAGATAAGGACCATCTGGTGAGTCCAGCAAACTAGGTCAAATGTCAGCCAATCACAAGCCTATAATTATGCGAACTCCCCTCCAGAGTAACTGCTCCCCCTAGACCTCCCCGAGCCAACCAGTTTACAACTAATCTTACAAAATTTCCCGCGTAACAAAATGATTGCTGAAATATATGATGATTTTGAAATTGGGCCAAACCCGGGGCACCTGGTATCTTATGCTAATTTTGTAATTTCTGCCTTTAAAAATGCTTGTAACCGCTGCTCCGGGCTCTCTGACTGACCAGGACAGAGAGCCCACTTGCACCAGTGCTGAATACATTCCTCTTGCGTGTTGCATCTGCTGGTTTGGAATCTTGGTTTCTGGGGGAGCCCTCTCGCAGACGAAAGTATCCCAGGGCTCTGGGGTCTTTCAGTGAAAATATTGTAAGAGCCAGAGAAGATGCACAACACTGAGGAAACAAAGTCATCTAAACATAGCAGGACTGCTGCACATGTGAGCTCAGATAAACTTGGAAGCATGCACAGGACCAATACCAGCATAAAACAGATGCAGTGCTTATGCTGAGAGACGAAGTGGACACAAGCCCCCATCTTTAATTCACAAGCGACCTCAAAGCTACCACAATCCTCCATCTCTAACCCAATGGAAAAGAGAAAAGTAGTTTTCTCTAAAGGAGATTTGTTAGGTATACAAATTATTCCTAAGGGCAGGCCCCAAGCTCAGTAGTAGATGGGGAAAAATAAAAGCTCAGTGGTATTTTTGAAGGTTAATTTTTTTCAACCTTATATGTCCTTTTTGTGAATATTATAGTTTCTGACATTTTTGTGGCTGATCAACTCTTTATTAGATCATCAGGTGTTTTAGACAGGCACAGTAACACAGATTCACAGAGTTAAACAAATGCAACATAAACAAAAGTAACACACCTTAAAATAATAGTCTACAACATTTCCCCTTTTTTCTAGATTAAAAGAAAGGTTTTAACTTTTACACAGTATAACTACATACAACAAAAAGTTATCATGAAAGAATTAGGTTTACAGTATTCAATCCATTTGCATTTAGCAAATTCAGAGAAAGCACTCCACCATCCATCCATCTTAGTGATTCCAAAGATTTATACATAATCTACATTCTATCATAACTAAGAAAAACTTCAACTATAACTGTCTAGTCTTCAGCGCCATCCAAGATCCCAGAAGCATATAATATTATTTCACTAAACAAAAGTGCATTGAACAACTTTCAAAAACTCTGGAAACGACAGACACATCATACTGCCTGGACAGTCACCCAAAGATCCTCTGTAACATTGGGGCATCCATCTTCTGCCTAAAAGCCTAGAGTATCAGGCAGATTTGTCAGTGAAGCAGGAAATTTGAAAGACTGAGTTTCTGACATCTGTTTTTATGGCTTTCTGTGTATTGAAACATATGGTTTGTCTCTGCCTCCCTAGGTGTTCTTTTTTTCTTTGGTGCTTATTCTTCCATTTGTTTTGTCTGCTACTGGATTGTCTATTTTTATTTTAACTTATCATTATTATTAGATGCCAGCTTGTTTTCTAATGAGAGAGAAAGAAAGGTGTGGATTTGGGTGGAAGAGGATGTGGAGAAACTTGGGAAGATTTGGTAACTGTAATTAGAATATACTGTATGAAAAAATTGATTTTCAATACTAGAAAAAGAAACAATACTCCCATTCTAATTCCAGGAAATGCTGGGAAGATACTAAATTGTGGACTTTTGGAAACAGAGTCATTCAAACTGTAAAACCCATTGCACTAAAATTGCACATATATCATGTGTTGTGTGGTATGAGTATTCCTCCTAAATATTGTTCGACCTTCTGTGCAGGTACAAGTTGAGGAACTACCAATGTATTTTGGCCATGATGTTTGCCATTGAGGAGATCAACAGCAATCCCTATTTTTTGCCCAACAAATCCCTGGGATTCATTGTTCAGAATGTCCCTCAGGGTCAAAGATACACTCTGGCCAATATTATTGGTACATTTTCAGGCCCTGGTTATGGCATCCCTAACTACAGATGTGCAAGGGAGAGCATGTCAGCTGCTGTACTTACAGGACCATCATGGGCAATATCAGAATACATAGGGATACTGCTGGATCTTTACAAATATCCACAGGTGAGAGAGGGTGATGGGATAGGACATGATGTCAGCTCTATTGGTGATATTTTAGGTGGCTGAGAGGAAAAACTGTGAAACTTCAATCACTCTTAATGGGTAGGGAAATGATGCAAACAGCTGGTGATGCATCTGCATTTCTCTAGCTTCGAATGGAGAGAAGGGAAAGGGTGAAGTAGTGACAAACACTATTGAATTTCTGAATATTTTCTGTACTTTTTGGAAAACCCATAGGAAGGCAGGTTTGAACTTCAATGCTGTATTGTCCTTTAGATATCAAACCATTGCTGCAGAATTGAGTTGAATTTCATGACAATGTTCTTCTTTCTGACTATTTCTCCATATAGCTTACTTTTGGTCCTTTTGATACTATCCTGAATGAACGAAGAAGGTTTTCTTCCCTCTACCAGGTGGCCCCCAAGGACACATATCTGACACTTGGCATTGTAGCATTGATGCTTCATTTCCACTGGAACTGGGTGGGGCTGTTCATCATAGATGATGACAAAGGTGCCCAGATTCTGTCAGATTTGAGAAGTGAGATGGAGAAAAATGGAGTCTGCATAGCATTTGTGGAAATGATCCAAGCCCTCAGGGGTTCATTTCTGACTACTTCCTGGAAAAATCAGGTGCAGATCCTGGATTCATCAGCAAATGTGATTATTATTCATGGGGACACTGATTCCCTATTAAGCTTAATAGTAAATATTAAGCAGAAGTTACTTACATGGAAAGTCTGGGTCCTGAACTCACACTGGGATCATTCCAAATTTGATGACTATTTCCTGTTAGATGCCTTGCATGGGGCCCTTATTTTTTCACACCATAATGAGGATATTAAAAATTTTACAGATTTTATCCAGACAGCCAATCCTTTTAAATACCCACAGGACACTTATCTTCATGTATTATGGCACTCATTCTTCAATTGCTCATTTTTGAAGAAAGATTGTAAAATTGTAGATAACTGCCTGCCTAATGCCTCCTTGGGATTCTTGCCAGGGAGCATATTTGACATGGCCATGAGTGAAGAGAGTTACAATGTGTACAATGCAGTGTATGCTGTGGCCCACAGTCTTCATGAAATGATGCTCAATCAAGTACACTTTCAATCGCATGGAAATGGGAAAGAGATGGAATTCTTCCCCTGGCAGGTAATGCTACTGTTGTGTATTATAACATCAGCAACATCACACACTAAGAGTGATAAATGTAATCACTAGACAATATGTATTTTAAATTATTTTGTGAAAAATCTACAAAAGAGACAGTGGAAGAAAGATTCTGTTTTAAGTCATTATGTCATCGTAATGCAAAGGGTCATACAATATTTCCAGGGTAAAACTTTCAACATAAAAAGTGCACTTAATGTCGGGTGGTGGTGGCGCACGCCTGTAATCCCAGCACTTGGGAGGCAGAGGCAGGTGGATCTCTGTGAGATTGAAGACTGCCTGGTGTACAAAGTGAGTTCCAGGACAGCCTCCAAAGCTACAGAGAAACCCCGTCTCGAAAAAACCAAAAAAAAAAAAAAAAGTCCATTTATCCCAGAGATTTCACACTAGAGAAAAGTCAGAGACAGAGATGGTCTCAATGGATATGAAAACTTCTAAACTGCTTATGTTATGTAAATTATTACTCTTAAAGTCATTCATTTTACATAGTGAAACTCTAAATATTTTCAAAACATTGTTGGGTATGACTGTATTTTCAACAAAGGAGAAAGTTGTCTCTATGCACCCTCTGAGTGCTTGGTTCTAATCAGTTTCTAATGGAACAGATTTGAAAGTTTTAGAAGCATAATGATGCTTCCATTGTCCTAGGTTATCATTTGTTTGATGTGATTGGTACCTATATCAACAATGCTTTTCACAAAAAGGATTAAAATCAATAAGAGATGTTCCCTGATTCTGCCTCTGTTGTACTTCTCTGGAGATTATGTAAGATAACATCATGCATCTCTTTTAGCTTCACCCTTTCCTAAGGAAAACACAACTCATCAATCATGCTGGAGACCATGTGGTTATGGACAGGAAAAGGCAGTCACATGTAGAATATGACATTCTCAATTTTTGGAATTTCCCACAAGGTCTTGGGATAAAAGCAAAAGTAGGAACATTTTCTCCAAATGCTCCAGAGGGCCAAAAATTGTCCTTATCTTATCACATGATACAGTGGGCCACAGGATTAACAGAGGTGAGTTTCATCTTACTTTAGTAATTTGACCAGTATGTAAATTTCAAAAACTATATTTCTGTGTGTCATGACCATTCACTGCTCACACAGGGCTCATTTATAGATACATAATGATCACCAATATGAAGAATTATCTTCATATCTAATTTTGCCGGAAGAACTATTTATTTTCCAATCTGCTCATTGATATAATATCATAAATATAGTATCTGTTTCATGATTTTTTTAAGATTTATTTATTTATTATGTATATAGCATGTATGACTGCAGGCCAGGAGAGGGCAAAAGATCTCACTATAGATGTTTGTGAGATACTATGTGGTTGCTGGGAATTGAACTCAGAACCTCTGGAAGAGCAGTCAGTGCTCTTAACCTCTGAGCAACCTCTCCAGCCTCTCATGATTATTTCTATCATTATCATGAGTCACTTCACATATTTATTTTGATCCTATCTTGAAAGGTTTCAGTCAGTGATCAGTTGATCTTTTGCTTTTTGAACCCTGTCAATGTAGAACATGATTAGAATGTGCAGATGCATTAGTTGTTGATTTTGCTGTTGCAAAAATACTTCCTTTTTCGTAGCTCACAGTTTCAAGGTATATTCAGTCACTTCAGGAAGCCATGTTTTTAGGGAGTAAGGTAGCTATTCACATTGTATCAACAGTCAAGGTGCAGAGACAGCTGAACACTACTATTCACCTTCTTTTTTCCTTTTCATTCATTCAGCTACCAGGGCCAATAAATCAGGGCCACCCATATTAGAGAGGATTTTTCACCACAAGGATCCTAATGAAGAAAAGCTTTCCCAATAATTCTCATAGATTGGTTTCCACAGTGGTTCTAAGACCTATCAAGCTGACAAGATGAACCATTACTACGGAAGAAAAATGTATTTGCCTTTGAATCCAGAAGTCAAGAGGCAGTAGGTTTGAAGTCTCACCAAGACATGCTACAAAGAACCTAAATTTTTATCTCGATACTTTGCCCCAATATCATTCAACAATTTTTCAACAAATTTGCGTTATTGGGGCCAAGTGTTGACCAGTTGGGCCTTTGAATGACTCATCCTACTAGTCGAAACAATTCAACTATTTACATTTAGAGACAATAAAAACAAATTAATGGTTACATATTTTAAAATACTTTACCTACTATAGAATAAAAAAATCCTGAGTATTTGCTAACATTCATTTTATTATTGTCAGATTCCTTGGTCTGTATGCAGTGAGAGTTGTGATCCTGGATTAAGAAAAACCCACCAGGAGGGCAAAGCTGCCTATTGCTTTGACTGTACCCCTTGTCCAGAGAATGAAATTTCCAATGAGACAGGTAAATGCCAATCATGCAGAAAACATTCACATCTGTCCACACCTGCAATATCTTAGCAAAAGAAAAATATCTGTAAGTGAACTGTAATCAGTTCACTTCAGTAAGACAATCCTCTTCCTCCCAGCTGTTAGAACAGGCTACAGTTCTTTTTTCCCCCACTGAAATAACACACCCATGACAAATGTACCTGCTTTGTGTTCTTGAACCATTGTGGACATGACTGCCTACAGAAAACTGCACTTCCTGCACCAGATTATTGTGCTTTGTGTCACCATGTAGCTTGTCCTGGTGTCTTTTCTATTGATATGAAAAGGTACCATGGCCAAGCAACTTATAAAAGAAGGACTTATAATTTCAAATGGTTAGAGTCCATGAAGGCAGAGCATTCCATATGTGGAGGTTTGAATGAAAAGCCCTCCATAGACTCATGTGTTTGAATACTTGCTCCTCAATTGAGGAACAATTTGGATTAGCAGGTATGGCCTTATTGAAGGAAATCTGTCACTAAGGGTGGGCTTGGAAGTTTCAAAGCCCACTTCATTCCCAGTGAGTAATATCTATCTAATCTATCTATCTATCCATCCATCCATCCATCCATCCATCCATCCATCCATTTGGTGTTGGGGATTTAGGTCAGTGGTAGAACGCTTGCCTAGCAAGCTGAAGGCCCTGGGTTCGATCCTCAACTCCAAAAAGCGTACTCTGAATACAGAAGAGAAGAAGTAACAGTGGAGGAGAGAGACTTGAAAGTGCAGTGTGAAAGTATAACTTCAGAAACTACTGACGTGGGCTTGAGAGATGGCTCCAAAGTTCAGAGCACTGGCTGCTCTTCTGGGGATCCAGGTTCACATCCCAGCACCCACATGGCAGCTCACAACATTCTGCAACTCCAGTTATGCCCTATACTGCTCGCTTCAGGGCCTGGATACTCATTGTTTCTAGACCTGTAGAAGACACACACACAAATGAATTAAAAATACATGTTTTAATTTTAAAATAAATGAAATGAGCTGAAGAAAAGGGAAGAAAAACAAATACATTGACAAAGAGCGTTAATGCTACTAAACACCAAATTAATTCTTTAATTCATTAACAATATCAACAAAAGTAAAAGTAAAACCTGCACAATGCAACTGAGGCACATAAGAACTCACAGAGACTGTAGCAGCATGCACAGGACCTGCCCAGGCTAAATCCAGGTGGGATCAAAGCATAAAAATGAAATGGACATGAGCTCCCACCCTTACCAAGGAAAATTGTGCAATGGATGCCCACTTGCAAAGGAAAACTAAGTTTTCCCAACGGACTGTCACTGAATACTGTAACAGCAGTTAAGGATAGGACTGTTGCCCAGGGGTAGATGGCCAACAGAAAATGACTTCAGATGTATCTTTAGCTCGGTTTGTTTCTTTGGCCTAGGTTTTGTATGTTTGTTTTGTTTTGATTTGATTTGACTTTTCCTTTTATAATCTGTTTTGCAACTTTGTGTTTTATATTTTGTGTGTGTGTGTGTGAGTGTGTGTGAGTGTGTGTGTGTGTGTGTGTGTGTGTTTGTGAGAGAGGAAGACAGAAAGACAGAGAGAGATAGAGATTTTAGTTGTTTGGTATGGTTTGTTTGAGTTTTATTTCTTTCTATTTTAAAGAGAGAGAGAGAGAAATAAAATCTGTGGAATTATATGTTCATGGTGGTAAGGAGGATTTGGGAGGAATTGGGGAGGGAAAAATCATGATAGCAATATATTATATGGGAAGTATGAATGGTAATGTGATGATACAAAGACAATTAAATAAATAATGAAAATAAAGAGGTATGTAGAAATGTGTGCATTGTTAATATATTTTAAATATGACAGAAATATCCGTAAGCATGCATTCTAATTCAAGAGTAAATTGACAAGGTATCAGTAACAAAGTGTCCAAACACTGTTCTATGAAGACTTTAGAATATATAAGCAATTTTGTATTTATTCATTACATAGATTCTATTGTGCAGAATTATGAGAACAGTGTCACTGGTGAAGTGTTTCAAGGCTCCAAGAAGTTAAGAATACTAATTTACTCAGGCTCCTTCAGATAATGAAGACATAGAGAACATCAAGGGCTTTACAAATATAGGTACATTTGGGATGCATGTAGGAGGACATCCTTGTAAGATAAGGATTTCAAAGAAAATTCTATCACACTGAATTCCCAAGTCCTCTTAAGAATGGAGATGTATTAATGAAGAGGCAATGTCAGACATAAATAAGGTCCAGATGATGTAAGTCAGTGCTCTAATGACTTATAAAACTAATACAATAGTGTCACTAAGGTGAGGATACCCTATCAGTAACAACAGAGAAAGTGCTGGATTTTTAAATTTCTGTCAGCATGAAATAGAAAGCAAATTGAGTTGAAGAATATTCTCTAAAAAATCCTTCTGTATTTGTATCTGAAACAAAGCAAGATGGTTCAGATAACATTGCAATGTTCTGGAGCAGGTAAGTGACTTAGAATAAAAGGGGAAAACTGAGCATGCACTCATGATCACCTGCATTTTTGCCAGATGTGGACCAGTGTGTGAAGTGTCCAGAAACTCACTATGCAAATACAAAGAAGAGCTACTGCCTACAGAAAAGGGTGACATTTCTGGCCTATGATGACCCCTTGGGGAAGACGCTCACCTTCATGTCCCTGGGCTTCTCCTCACTCACAGCTGTTGTTCTTGGGGTGTTTCTGAAGCACAGAGACACTCCCATTGTCAAGGCCAATAACCGGCATCTCAGTTACATACTGCTCATCACTCTGAATCTCTCTTTTCTCTGTCCCTTGCTTTACATTGGCCATCCTAGCACAGTCACCTGTATCCTGCAGCAGAACACATTTGGAATTCTGTTCACTGTGGCTCTTTCCACTGTGCTGGCCAAAACTCTCACTGTACTTATAGCTTTCAAGATGACTGCTCCAGGGAGAATGAGGAGGTGGCTGCTGATAGCAAGGGCCCCTAATTTCATCATTCCCATCTGTACCCTACTACAAGTTGTTCTCTCTGGAATCTGGCTGGCAAACTCTCCTCCATGTATTGACAAAGATGCTCATTCACAACATGGACACATCATCATCCTTTGCAGCAAAAGCTCAGCTGTTGCCTTCTACTGCATCCTGGGATACCTGGGAACACTGGCTCTAGGCAGCTACCTTATGGCTTTTTTGTCCAGGAATCTGCCTGACACATTCAATGAAGCCAAGTTCCTGGCTTTCAGCATGCTGGTGTTCTGCAGTGTCTGGGTCAGCTTCCTCCCCATCTACCACAGCACCAAGGGCAAGGTCATGGTGGCTATGGAAGTCTTCTCTATCTTGGCTTCCAATGCATCACTCTTAGGAATCATCTTTGCCCTCAAGTGCTACATCATACTATTAAGGCCAGAAAGGAACTCGCTTCATCACATTAGGAAGAAAACATATGCTAGGGGGAAGTACCAAAAAACCTAGCTCCCATGTTTCTAAATTAAAGAGCTTTGAAGCATGATTTTTCTTTTTTCTCTCCTTTTTAAATTTATTATATTTAATTTTACACATCAGGCATGGGTTCCCCCTGTCCTCCCTGCTCCCGCATCCACTCCCACCTTCACCCCAGAACCTCCCCTCCATTCCCATCTCCTCCAGGGCCAAGACACCCTTGGGGATTCATTTAAACCTGGTGGATGTAGTATTGTGCATCACTATCTGAACACTCACATACAAAGGTATGATTTGGCATTTGATCTCATAGGCTGTTATTTTTTGAATTAAGACATTTTTTATTCATTTTACATACCAACTGCAGATCCCACTCTAATCCCTCCTCTAGCGCCTCTACCCATATTTCCCCCCAACCCACCCTCATGCCCTCCACTGAAAAGTTAAGTCCTCTCATGGGGGGTTAGCAAAGCCTTATACATTCAGTTGAGGCAGGTCCAAGCCCATCCCCAATACATCAAGGCAGTACAATGTGGCCCACCATAGCTAATGGACTACAAAAAGCCAGCTCATGCACCAGGAATAGATCCTGATTTCACTGTCAGGGGCCCCTTAAACAAACCAACCTACACAACTGTCTCACTTATGCAGAGGCCTAGTCCAGGCCGTGGAGGCACCACAGCTGTTGGTCTGAAGTTCATGAGTTCTCACAAGATTGGTTCAGTTGCTTCAGTGGGTTTACCCATTATGATTTTGATGCCTCTTGTTCATAGAATCCCTCTTCTCTCTCTTCATTCGGATTCTTGGAGTTTGGCCTGGTGCTTGGCTGTGGATCTCTGCATCTGCTTCCATCAATTACTAGATGAAGGCTCTATGATGACAGGGTATTCACCAATCTGATTTCAGGGGTAAGCCAGTTCAGGCACCCTCTCTACTGTTGGTACTAGTAGTCTAAGGTGGGGTCATCCTTCTGGATTCCTGGGAACTTCCCTTTTTTTTTTTCAACAAGAACCTTAAATCTAATCTCCTTTGTCTAGCCTTTTTTCTGACCATTAACAAAAACAGCTTGTAACCAACCATCCTAAACAATGACAATTATCCCATTAAAAATCCCATTAAAAGACCAAAAACCACCCACCCCACCTCTTGGGAATGTGGGTGTTGTGTTCTTAAATTACTTTTTTCTCTTTGGGGGTTTAGGCATTTCTAGGGGATCCTGAAAAGAAAAATTTTGGGTTAATTCTCACGCCCTGGGATAGGTAGCTGTATCATTTTTTGTCCAGTCTCTACATAACACAGAAGTGCAGGGCTTTTCTCAAGTCTTTGCACAAGGACTCAAGGAGGCTGGATCAGCTCAGCTAGCCATCTGGAAATTGTCCTGAGCAGTTTGTAGTCCAAAGCTGATCTTTGGGTGATGTTTGTCAGCTTAGTGGTATTATTATTGTCCATGTGGAATCATAGTTGTGGGGCCCCTTCATCTTTCTGGAGACTTCACATTTGCTGTTAGGCATGGTCATGATTCTCTGCAGAACACTGATAGAGACTCCAATGCAGAAACATGTATAGGCCACTAAATAAAGCCTTTTTTCTAAAATTAGTTAGTACTCTACATGACCATTAAATTAATCATCATGACAAAAGTTAAAATACATATAAATGTTATTAATTATGATATAAAATTCATACCTTAAGAAAAGTTTTAAAGAAGGAAAATAGAACCAAAGAATTATGGATTAGAGGCAATAGAATAATTCCTTCATTTGGATTTTCTTCTGTCCCATATCAGATGGCTCTTCTGAAACAACACAGAGATTTTGCATTTTCTTTTAACAAGCATGTTTGGGTTTAGAGAAGGAGAGAGCCATTCTCCAACTCAAAAGCCAGCTTTAATTTTTAATTGAACTGGGACTACATAAAGACCATTTGTGTTATGTGACTGTAGAGAACAGCAGAAACAAACATTTAGGAAGACTTATGAAATTTTATTCTGTTAGATATGTTCTATACCGATAGGCCAATTTACTCTTTTTCTTGGGATATTTATTCTGGATCATTGGTCTTTTTCTTCAGATGTCTCATTTCTCCATTGTTCTTCAGATTTTTTAGCCTTCATTCTTCTGAAAGACAAAAACAAAAACCCTTCCCCAAAACTAACTATGGGGAGTTTCCCTTTTGGCAAGTTATATATGATTAAACGAAAAGCATTTGTTAGTGGTATAAGTTAATTTAAAATTGATCGTCATGGTGGTTGGTGAATTATCACCTCTTCTAATCAAGAGGTATCTCTTGTTCAAAGCAAACCTTTATCAATTTTGATGGTATCCATAGCTTTTCTTCTCCTGTAGAAACGAAGGGAAAACTTCATTATATATATCCTGGTTTTCATTCTGAGGTCAGCACATCTTTAAAGTATATAGGCTGGTTTAATTCTGTACTTTTTCTATTATCCAGTGTCTCTCCACAGCTGTTATTCCTTTCCATTAACATTTAGAAAATTCAAAGTTAATAGAGCATTATGTAAACCATCTCTGGGGGATTTTGTTACCCGTTTCTGTTTATTTAGCATATACTTTAGAGTACGATTTGATCTTACTTCGACTGCTTGGCCTGTAGAATTATGTGGTATACCTGTAATATTCTTTTTATTGTAATAAGCAAAAAACTGTTTTATTTTACCAGAGACATATGCTGGAGCATTGTCAGTTTCAATTTGTGCAGGTATACCTATGACAGCTATAACTTCTAGCAGACGTGTATTAGAGAATCAGTTTTTTCAGAACTCAAAGCAGTGGCCCATTGAAATCCTGAATAAATACCAATGGTGTGGTGTACATATTTCAATTTTCCAAATTCTGCAAAGTGAAACCAATCCATATGCCAGATTTCATTACTCTCAGTACCCTTAGTGTTACATCCCGATACGAGTGGACTTAGATTGTAAAAAGAACAAGTAGGATATTACATTATAATTTCCTTGGCTTGTTGCCAGGTTATGGAAAAATCCTTCTTTAAATCTTTACTATTGACATCATGTTTTTTATGAAATTTGAGCCCTCCAGAACATTTCCTATCAAGAGTTTATCAGTCTTGTGATTACCATGTTCTAAAGGGCCTGGCAGACCTGTATGGGATCAGATATGAGTTATATAAAAGGGATGCTTTCGATTCCTGACTATATTAACTTGTAACTGAAAAAATAACAATGTTAATTCTGACTCATAAGGGATACATTCTGCAGTCTCAATATGTAAGACTATTCTTTCAGCATACTGAGTGTCAGTAACTATGTGGAGAGGTTCCAAAATATCTATTACTGCCATCAGAAGAGCATACAATTCTGATTTTTCAACCACATTATAAAAACTTTGAACCAATTTACTTAAATTTTCTGATTTGTAGCCTGCCTTTCCTTGTTTTACATCTGTATAAAATGTATTAACTCCAGATATGGGTTTTTCTTAAACAATGTGAAGCAGAATCCAATCAGCTCTCTTTATAAGTTGATTTCTATCACTTTTAGGATATTTGCTGGTAATCTCTCCAAAAAAAATTACTGCAAGCTCTTTGCCAAGGTTCATTTTCTGTCCATAATTTGTCAATGTTGTCCATAGTTAAAGGTACTACAATTTCTGCTGGGTCTATTCCTGCTAATTGACGAAGTCTCAATTTTCCTCTTAAAATCAAGTCAGAGATCTGTATCTGTATGATCTGTATCAGAGATATCAATGGAGGGTTATCCCACAGTGAATGTTAAATAGCTCAACCCTGTGTGAATACTTTGTATGGCAGCCATTGGAAGTAATACATAAACAGTTTCCTAAATCTAAAACTTATCATTATGTGGACAATATTTTACTAGCTGATTCAAATGTAGATGTTTAGAAAGAATGTTTGAATAAGTAAAGAACATTTTGCCTTAGTTGGGACTACAAATTGCTCCTGAAAAGATACAAAGAGGAGACCCTATTACTTATTTAGGATATAAAATAGGTCTACAAAATATTACACATCAAAAAGTTCCAATAAGAAGAGATCAATTACAGAATCTTAATGATATTTGTTGTTTATTCAGAGACATTTCCCATCTATGAAATGTTGTTGGGGTAAAAAATGATGAACTGAGAATCTGTTCAAAATCTCTGAAGGCAATAAGGGTTTAAATACTCCAAGAGAATTATTAGTTTTTAGACTCAAGTTTTCCTGTATCTTGTCCTGTTTAACAGCCACTCAGACCCAAATAAACATACAGAGGCTTATATTTTTTGCAAAGTGTATGGACATGGCTCATGCTTATTGATGACTATTTCTTACACTTAAATTAACCCATAATTCCTGTATATGTTTAGCCATGTTCCTTGTACCTTTTCTCAGTTCTACCTTGTCATCTTGCTTCTTCTGTGTCTGGATGGTACCCCTGACTCAGCCTTCCTTTCCCAGAATTGTCCTCTTTTCCTTATCCTACCTATACTTCCTGACTGGCTATTGGCCAATCAGCATTTCATTTATGAACCAATCACAACATACATTCAAAACATACAGAATGACATTCCACAGCATTTCCCCTTTTCTGTCTAAACAAAGGAAGGTTTTAACTTTAACATAGTAAAATTACATATACTAGAACAGTTACCAAGCAAGAATTACAGTTACAATATCTAGTCTATTTATATTCTGCAAAATTAAAAAAATTCTATCATCTCTCCTATATTTTTGACTCTAAATTTTCACATCTAATTTATCTTAGTCATAACTAAAGAAAATTATAACTACCTAGTCTTCATCTACATCAAAGACCCAGAAGGATATAACATTACCTAAGTAAACAGGAAATGCATTGTAAGCAACTTCTTAAATTATGGAAATGACAGAGACAGCTGCCTGCCTGAACAGTCATACAATGTCCCTCTGCAACGCTGGGGCATCCATTGACCTAGAGTCTCTTAGTCACTTCTCTCTGTGTCCTGTAGAATGTCTGCTGTTTCGTCTGTGAAGTAGGAACCTGAAGGATCATCTTGCATTGCTAAGTTTACAGGTCACCTTCCTATGGGTCCTGTATGTCCAGTTTATACATTTTGTCAAGCAGTCCAGGCAAGAACAGTATCTTGCCCAAATGTCTTACTTTAGCCATGAAGAAGATAAACTGCTTATGGAGTGTCTTCAGTGCCCATCTTTCTCTTTGAAATAAATCAGTGCTGCCAGGAACAAATGTGTCTTACTCTCCAGAAAGTCTAAGTTTTTAAAACATTTTAAATGCCATATTCTAGGAAGTGTTTGAAGATACCTAATTGAATTATATCTATGTATACCTAGAAAACTTAACATGACTCGAAGTTTGACTATCATAGAAGACTACTTATTAACCTGTATTTCTTAATTATCCATTACAACTTAAATGAGTTACATAAACATAATACCTTAAACAAGAGTAGAAATATATATATATATATATATATATATATATATATATATATATATATATTAACAAAATCAACTCTAAATTTGCAACAATAAACTAAAATCCATAGCAATGTAAAACATTTTTAAACAAGTTGTGTTCTTGAAAAGTAAGTTCAATGATCCACCCTTTCTTCCTATCATATCTATACTCTATCCCCTACTTTCTTTTAGAATGATATTGACTATGACCAATAGCAATTTGTAACCAATGTCTTAGAGGGTCAAACATTCATAATCCATTGTCTTCTAATGTGGGCATAGTGTTCTAGGCTCCTTCTAGCTGATAGGGGGTGCTGGTAGGCTTATGGGGATCCTGAGAAAATGAAGAATCATGGTCAAGTCCTGACTGGAATAGTCTGTATTCTCTGAGCCAGTTGCCTTGAATCCATTCTGGATGCTTGATCATCTGGACCATGGTGTCAACAGAGACCTTTCAGGGTGTCTTGGCTGGTTAAACCATATTAGCCTGGAAGCAATACACAGGTTCTCATCTTCTGTGGAAACAAAAGCAGAACCTCTTTTCCAAAGCAATGTATCCTTAGACATAAATTTTGAAGTTGATGTCATGATAGAACTCTCATCCAGTGACTGATGGAAGCAGATGCAGAGATCCACAGCCAAGACCCAGGTGGAGCTCCAGGAGTCCAACTGGTAAGAGAGAGGAAGGCTTATATGAGCGAGAGATATTGAGACCATGATTGGAAAACGCACAGGGACAAATAGCCAGACTAGTGGAAACACATGAACTATGAACCAATAGCTGAGGAGCTCCCATGGAACTGGATCAGGCCCTCGGGATAAGTGAGACAGTCAATTAGCTTGAATTATTTAGGAGGCCTTCAGGCAGTAGGACCAGGACCTGTCCTTAGTGCATGAGCTGGCTTTTTGGAACCTAGAGCCTATGCTGGGACATTTTGCTCAGCCTAGGTGAAGGGACGAGGGGACTGGACCTGCCTCTACTGAATCTACCCTGCTGAGCTGAATCCCCAGGGGAGTCCTAGCCTTGGAGGAGGTGGGAGTGGGGGGGTTTATTGGGGGAAGGCGGGAGGAGGGAAGACAGGGGAATCCATAGATAATATGTAAAATTAAATTAATTATAAAATTTTTTAAAAAAGAAAACTAATTTGGAAGTTGAGATACCTTTAAAATTTACATGTATATTTAACTCTAACTAAGCATGTGAAGGACCAATATGACAAAAACGTTAAGTCCCTGAAAAATGAAATTGAAGAAGATGTCAGAAAATGGAAAGACCTCCCATGCTCATGGATTAACATAGTAAAAATCGTGATCTTACCAAAAGCAATCAAAAATTCTATGCAATCCCAATCAAATTACTAACACAATTCTTCACAGATCTGGAAAGAATAATACTCAACTTCATATGGAAAAACAAAAAACCCAGGATAGCCAAAAGAATCTTGTACAATAAAACAACCTCTAGAGGCATCACAATCCCCAACCTCAAGCTCTACCATAGAGCTACTGTAATAAAAACAGCTTGGGACTGTCATAAAAACCAACATGTGGACCAATGGAATTGAATTGAATACCCTGACAATAACCCACACACCTATGAACATATAATTTTTGACAAAGAAGCCAAAAATGTACAATGGAAAAATGAAAGCATCTTCAACAAATGGTGCTCGCATAACTGGATGTCAATGTGTAGAAGGCTCTAAATAGATCCATATCTGTCACAATGCACATAACTTAAGTCAAAGTGGATCAAAGACCTCAACATAAATCCAGTTACTATGACCCTGATAGAAGAGAAAGTAGGAAGTAGTCTTGAACGCATTGGCACCGGAGATCCCTTTCTAAATATAACACCAGTAGCACAGACGCTGAGAGAAACAATCAGTCAGTGGAACCAGTTGAAACTGAGAAGCTTTTGTAGAGCAAAGGACATGGTCAACAAGACAAAGCGACAGCCTACAGAATGGGAAAAGGTCTTCACTAACCCCACATCTGACAGAGGACTGATATCCAGAATATATAAAGAACTCAAGACATTAGACATCAAAAATGCCCAACAGTCCAATTAAGAAATGGGCTATAGAACTAAACAGAGAATTCTCCACAGAGGAAGTTCAAATGGCTGAAAGACATTTAAGGAATTGTTCAACATCCCTAACTATCTGGAAAATGCAAATCAAAATGACTCTGAGATACCACCTTAAACCTGTCAGAATGGTTAAGATAAAAAACACAGAAGACAGCTTATGCTGGAGAGGATGTGGAGCAAGGGGAACTCTCCTCCACTGCTGGTGGGAATGCAAGCTTATACAGCCACTTTGGAAATCAATATGGCATTTCCTTAGAAAAATGGGAATCCATCTTCCCCAATACCCAGCTATAGCACTCTTGGGCATATACCCAAGGAATTCTCAATCATACCACAAGGGCATTTGCTCAGCTATGTTCGTATCAGCTTTGTTTGTAATAGCCAGAACCTGGACACAACCTACATGCCCTTCAACTGAAGAATGGATTAAGAAAATATGGTACATATACACAATGGAGTACTACTCAGCAGAGAAAAACAATGACATCATGAGGTTTGCAGGCAAATGGATGGATCTAGAAAAAATCATCCTGAGTGAGGTAACCCAGACTCACAAGGACAAACATGGAAAGAAATCACTCATAGGAGGATACTAGATATAAAAAAAAGATGACTAGACCGCTACACAACTCCAGGGTGGCTACCTAGAAAACAGGACCCTAGGAAAGACCCAGGGATCATCCAATGACAGAGAAATGGATGGGATCTATATGGACAACCTGGACGACAGTGGGAGTGGTGAAGGGCAAGGTTTAAGGGAAAGAAAGCTTGGGGGAGCAGGAGATACCAGCTGGATCAGGAACAGAGGGCTAGAACATGGAGTGACAGACCATGATGAATGAGGACCACATGGGAACGGGAGTAGGCAGAGGGCTGGAGAGGTCCCCTTATATCCACTGTTATGCATCCTCTGTGGACTGCTGGCAGTGGTCGAGGGAAAGCCTGATCTGACCTAGTGTGGTGATCAGATGGCCAAATATCCTACCAGTTGAGCTGGAACTCTCATCCAATGACTGATGGAAGTGGATGCAGAGATCCTCGGCCAGGCCCCAGGTGAAGCTCCAGGTGTCCAATTGTCAAGAAAGAGGAGGGATTATAAGAGCATGAATTGTTGAGCCCAAGATTGGAAAAAGAACAGGGACAAATAGCCGAATAAATGGAAGCACATGAATTATGAACCAAAGGCTGTGGAGGCCCCAGCTGGATCAGGCCCTCTGGATAAGTGAGACAATTGAATAGCTTGAACTTTTTGAGAGGCATCCAGGCTGTGGGACCCGGACCTGTCCTTAGTGCATGAGCTGGCTGTTTGGAACCCTGGGCTTACACAGGGACACTTTGCTCAGCCTGGAAGGAGGGGACTGGACCTGCCTGTACTGAATCCACCAGGTTTAAATGAATCCCCAGGGGAGTCGTGGCCCTGGAGGAGATGGGAATGAAGGGGAGGAGATGGGGGAGGGTGGAGGTAGGGGCAGGAGGTGGGAGGACGGGGGAACCCATGGCTGATGTGTAAAATTAAAACACATAATAATAATAGTACACAAAGAGAGAAAAAGAATGTGGACAATGAGTTGGGTAAAGAGAGACAGTCACTGATGAGTTGGCTCTTTGAATGAAAAGGCAGAAAATGGAAACAGCAAATTGAGAAGAGAATGAACAGCTTGATAGACTCACGAAAGGAATCACTTTGATCTAAGGAGGAGTCAGCAACAACTGATCACAGTGTCTGAAATGATCTGTGAACGTGTTCAATATCCTGACGAAATCCAGACCTTAATGGAAGCTAATGAGCAACATGAAGTTTATAACCAAGAAATGAGAAAGACATCTCAGTGTCAGTACAGGAAATGGTGATGCTGAATGGCTATAACAGACTGACAGCTATTGTGCATCAACAGATACTTTTGTGGACCAGATTTAAAGAGAGAATGGCCATTAACAATTCAAGTACCAGAGCTCACAGACCTTGCAAATGCCTGTGATGAAGAGGATATCCAACCATGATGGCTGTGGAAGGAATCACAGAAGAATGGAATGTGCTTTTCTTAATTGATACACTTTCTTCTCATTTAATATTCTGACTAAACATTAATTATGTTTTAGATTTTAAGAATTTACAGCATAGAATAACATTTATATTTCCTTTCTAAAGATCATTCTATGATCTGCCTAAAAAGCTTCTAAAATTGTTATCTGTAGTCCTGAAGCTTTTTTGTTTATTAGTCAAGAGCTGTCCAGTCCAGATTAATCAGGAATGAGATTAGGAAAAAGACCTACCAAGATCATGTAGAAAGACTTTATACAGTGACTCTTTCTGTGGCTAATTGCCATGTTCCAGTCTCGCTGAATTCCTCACTGTACACTATCAAGAAGGTAGAATTATGGAGGTTGCTACTTGTGAACACTCTGAGATCAATGGATTAATAATGCTTACTGTTATCCAGGTGGTAGATCATGCCTTTAATCCAAGCACTCGGGGAGGCAGAAGCAGGTAGATCTCTATGAGTTTGAAGCCAGAATGGTCTAGAGAGTGAGTTTCAGGACAGCCATGGCAACACAGAGAAACTGTCTCTAAAAAACATAAAAAGGAATAATAATAATAATAATAATAATAATAATAATAATAATAATAATTCTTACAATTAAAGGTTTTACTTCTAGTGTCAACACTTCTAGCCAAGCTCATGTAAATCTTATTGGCATTTAGGAATTGTTTATTATCTGGGAAGCTCAGATTATCTATATTTTATAGACACATCCAAAGAACTAGGCTTGGCAACTCTGCATCTGGATTGGTTGTGGTTTGTGTGATGCTTTCCATGTGCTAGTAAAGTCATGAATCTTGGACCAGAACCTCGGACCACCTTACTAAACCAGCACAATCTCTAACTAGAATCCAATCATTTGTCCTTATCACATACACATACTTTGCACAGGGGCTGCTCATTAAGCTTATTTTAGAACGAGGCATTCATTCTCTTTTATTGAGTTTTAAGACTTTTAAGAACTTCTATTTAAAGTTAGTTGAACAAGTTACATGTTTGAGTGTGTTCTCATAGTAGCTGTTCCCTTTATTTTCCTAAAAATGTAATATCTCTGCCTAGAAAAGGTCAAAGCAATGATGAGTAAAATTAAATATATGAAAAGTTTAAAAAAAAAAAAAAACCAATGAAAAAATTACATATTTATTCAACTCAGCAGTTTTTACAATCAAATGTCTCTCTGAAGTTAAAAACCCCAAAGACAGCTTGGGGATTTAGCTCAATGGTACAACACTTGCCTAGCTCAGTCTTCAGCTCTGAAATAAACAAAAACAACAACAACAACAACAACAAAAACCAAATACAATGTAATCCAGCTTTGCTGTTTGATTTACATCTCTACATGGTTTGTTTTTTGTATATTACTTTTACTGTCTCTTTAAAATAATTTATTTTTTTAAAACTCTCTCTTTACATAACTGTCTATATTCATTTTTCTGTGTCTTCTATGCCTACATACAGTTTTAAACACACTGTATACTGTTTAGGGTTTGTAGTGGATAGTCATCCCAGCATTGGCAGGGAAGTTCCAACCCCCACTGGGGCAGGGCAGAGAAGGAAAGGGAAGAGGGAGGATCGGAAGGGGAGGTGCGCTTGGTTCTGGGACGTAGGACGCTGGAGGGAGACAGAGCAGAGTTCTCCAGAGAACACCGCCCAACTGCACTATACCTTTTCCAGACCCTGCAACCTACCCCTTCATTGTGAGTTACCCCACAAAATAAACCTCCCTTTTAACTACGTAGAGTGGCCTAAATAATTTCACCAATATCTGGCGCTCACGTGGGGCAAATTCCAAAGGCCTAGGCGGCTCCCTCCCACGGCCTCCTCCCCGACTGGCGGGTACCTAAACCCCCCTGCAAAGTTAGCTTAGGCCCTAGACCAGCGAAAACCCACTGTAAGTGAGGCCTTCCCACTCCTCCTGCTTTGGAGCTATACCAACGCCGCCTGCTGGCTGAAAAGTGCTACTGCATTCCCCAAAACCACGGAAAGGTAAACTTTTTTCAAGTAAAAGTACTTGATAATTTTACACCTTAAAACTGACTAACAAATTTTGAGTAATTCTTGTAATATGGTTGACAACATTACCTCACAAGGATTTAAAAACCTTTTTGCCTGTATGATGAATAACATTCTCCTGGAAATATACGACCTCCCTAAGACATATCTGGCCTGTACCATTTTGACATTCATTGTAATAATTCACATAGTGTTCAAACACTGATTTAATAATAAGAACGAAGATGAGTCATTATTGGGAATGATACAGGCTTTAAAAGATAGCAATGAAGGCTTACAGAAAAAGATTCTCTTTCTGGAATCTGCTAACCAGGAATTATAGGTTTTAAAAGATAGCAATGAAGGCTTACAGAAAAAGATTCTCTTTTTGGAATCTGCTGACCAGGACTTACATAAAAAGATTCTCTCTCTGGAATCTGCTGGCCAGGACTTACAAAACAAGCTTGTACCCAAAATTGCTTTTATTGATAATAAATATGAGTATTTAATGGATAGAACACTAACTCTCCAAAGTGAAGTTGTAGCTACTCAGACACTATGTAATGAAGAAAAATTATCATTACTTGATAAGATAAGGTCCATGGAATCATGTGTTTCAGAAGAACATAAAAACTTCCATGATTCCATGAAAAATCTGGAATCCCTTACAAGAGAGGAGGTTTACTCCCTGGAAAAGACCCTAGGTGCTCGTTTACAAGCCCTGGAGGAAACTCTCAATAAACATGACATGGAACCTAATAAGCAGAAGGGCAAGAGCATACAGGTTGTAACATCTCCAAATGGCTCTCATACAATGCTTATCCTGTTATCATCCATGAGAAGCCAGCAGATGACACACACCCCGAGCCATATACGACATATACATTACAACCAATTTCAACAAGGGACTTTAAAAATATAAAGGAAGCAGTAGTTACATATGGGATACACTCCACATATGTAAAACAGATGTTAAATTCGTGGTCTACCTCACATAGAATCATTCCAGATGACTGGCATCAGTTAATTTCAGCTGTTCTAGAATATAGCCAGCAGTTACAGTGGAAAAGCTGGTTGAGAGAAGAGGCAAGAAATTTAGAACAACAAGGTAAACTCAGAGGTTTTGAGATCTCCCAAGATCAAATACTTGGTGAGGGATGTTTCGCTGACAGGAATGTACAAGCCATTTATGATGAGCATACAATATCCCTATGCTGTAAAGCAGCTCTAAATGCTTGGGGAAAAATTCCAGAACCTGGAAAAGCAACTGAGGTATACACAAAGATATTTCAGGGACCACATGAACACTTCACTGATTTTTTGCAAAGGCTGAACACAGCTATAACAAAAGCTGTGTCAGATAAAGAATTAAGAAAAGTATTAACTGAGTCCTTGGCATTCGACAATGCTAATGCAGAATGCAAAAGAATACTTACACCATTAAAGATCAGATCAGCTCCTTTGGAAGAATGGATTCAGTATACTAATGGTGTTGAGTCTCTTAACTACAGTAATGAGGCTTGGATAAGAGAGACAAATCCCAGAGGTGAAAGAAGGCCCCGTGGTACCAAATGTTTTAAATGTGGTACACCAGGTCATATCAGTAAAAACTGTACATGGGGTGATCCTAGAAGTAATACCCCTTCTAGGAATAGCCTAAACAGAAGACCCCAACCACCTCCTGGATTATGTAGAAGATATGGCAAAGGCCGACATTGGACCAGTGAGTGCAGATCAAAAATAGAAATACGAGGCAACCCTTTACTGGCGGGAAACGCCTCAGGGGGCCTCTTGCAGGCCCCCAAATCAAATGTGGTAAGAACATTCCCAGCCACTGTGGAAGACATTCCTCTCCAGGACAACTGAATAAACCAATGTCTAATGTAAAAACCAATACTGCAATGGATGATAAAACAGCTCTGATGAATCACAGTTTACAAAGAACACAATAAAACAAATATTTTGGCAGACTTCCATAAATGAACAAAGACCAAAGCTTAGAATTCAAATTAATGGCTTGGTTCTGGAGGGCCTGGTAGACACAGGTGTGGATGTGACTGTAATTACACCAAAATCATGGCATCCAAATTGGCCTCTTCAAGAGGTAGATGTCCAACTTTTAGGAATTGGCACCCTATCTAAGATAAAACAGAGTTCGAGATGGGTTGAATGCACAGGGCCAGAAGGACAGAGAGGAAGGCTGAAGCCATATGTAGCAAATGTAGCAGTGAATCTATGGGGCTGAGATCTGTTACAACAGTGGAATACCCAGATTAAAATTCCTACACTCTCAGAAAAGGAATACAGGCCAATGCATGTTTCTAGGAATAATATCATGACATGCTATAAAAAAAAGTCACCAACAATTCAGGCTGTACACAAACAGAACACAACTGCTGTTGAACTCTCAGAAGTACCAACTGCCTTACCTTTAAAATGGCTAACTAATAAACCTGTCTGGGTTGGACAGTGGCCTTTGACAAAAGAGAAGCTACAAGCTTTAGAACAGCTGGTTCAAGAGCAGTTAAATGCTCAACACATTGAAGAATCTACCAGCCCTTGGAATTCTCCTGTATTTGTTATTAAAAAAAAGTCTGGTAATTGGAGAATGCTGACAGATCTGAGAGCTATTATTAAAGTAATTCAGCCAATGGGCTCTCTACAGACTGGGATGCCCTTGCCCTCTCTGCTACCCAAATAATGGCCTATAATAGTTATTGACTTAAAAGACTGTTTCTTTACCATACCCTTACAAGAAAATGATAGAGAAAAATTTGCCTTCACAGTTCCTAATTATAACAATTCTCAGCCAGTCAAGAGATATCAATAGAAGGTCCTCCCACAGGGAATGTTAAACAGCCCTACCTTATGCCAATACTTTGTGCAAAAACCATTGGAGATAATTCGTGTAAAGTTTCCACAATCCATAATTTATCACTATATGGATGATATCCTATTAGCTGACCCAAAGTTAAACACATTAGAAAGCATGTTTGAAGATGTAAAAAAAGTTTTGCCTCACTGGGGACTGCAAATTGCTCCTGAAAAAATACAAAGAGGTGATTCTATTAATTACTTAGGATATAAGATAGAGTTACAAAAAATTAGACCCCAAAAGGTACAACTGAGGAGAGATCGATTAAAGACTCTTAATGATTTTCAAAAGTTGTTAGGAAGCATTTCCAACTTATTGGGTATCATGGGAATACCCAAAGATGGACTACAGAATTTGGCTACTACTCTAGAAGGGGACAAAGAATTAAATAGTCCAAGAGAATTATCAGCCAAAGCTGAGAAGGAATTGGCTCTAGTAGGAAAGACAATTCGAGAAGCACATGTGGATCGTGTGGATCCAGAACTTAAATGCATTCTTGTCATATTCCCCTCCAGACATTCCCCCACAGGTATTTTGATGCAGAGGGAGGATATTATATTGGAATGGATATTCCTACCACGTAAACCAAATAAGAAATTAAAGACTTATATAGAAAAGATCTCTGATTTGATTCAAAAAGGTAAATTAAGACTTCGTCAGTTGACAGGAATGGACCCAGCAGAAATTGTAGTACCTTTAACTAATGAGGAAATTTCATCACTATGGAAAGATAATGAATACTGGCAGAGAGCCTGCAGTAACTTTTTGGGAGAGATTAACAACCATTATCCCAAAAGCAAGAGAATAGAATTCATAAAGAAGACTGAATGGGTCCTTCCTCACATTGTATGACACAAGCCAATTTCTGGAGTCCTCACATTCTATACTGATGCAAATAAATCAGGGAAAGCAGGATACAAATCAGGAGACCTAAGTAAAGTGGTACAAAGTCCATACAGCTCTGTACAAAAGGCAGAACTGTATGCCATTCTTATGGCACTGATGGACTTCACAGAACCCCTCAATATAGTCACTGACTCTCAATATGCAGAGAGAGTTGTTTTACACATTGAAACTGCTGAATTTATTCCTGATAATACAGAATTAACCTCATTATTCATTCAATTGCAGGAAACCATCAGAAAAAGGGAACATCCTATATATATAACACATATCAGATCCCATACAGGTCTGCCAGGACCTCTAGCACAAGGTAATGATGAGATTGATCAGTTACTAATAGGTAATGTGCTAGAAGCCTCAGAATTTCACAAGAAACACCATGTAAATAGCAAAGGTTTGAAGAAGGATTTCTCCATTACTTGGCAACAAGCTAAGGATATTGTGAAAAAATGTCCTACTTGTTCCTTCTATAGCCAAACTCCATTACCTGCCGGAAGCAATCCAAAAGGTATACAAAGAAATGAAATTTGGCAGATGGATGTGTTTCATTTTGCAGAATTTGGAAGATTAAAGTATGTACACCATACCATTGACACCTATTCAGGATTTCAGTGGGCAACTCCTATGAGTTCTGCAAAGGCCGATTCTGTGATTACACACCTATTAGAAGTTATGGCCATCATGGGAATACCTGTACAAATTAAGACAGATAATGCCCCAGCATATGTCTCCAATAAAATGAGACAGTTCTTTGCTTATTACAATATAAAGCATGTTACAGGTATACCACACAAGCCCACAGGCCAAGCAGTCATAGAAAGATCCAATTGAACTTTAAAGGATATGCTAAATAAACAGCAACAGGTAACAATGACTCCTAGGAATAGATTGCATAGTGCTTTATTAACCTTGAATTTTCTCAATGCTGATGAGAAAGGAACAACAGCTGCGGAGAAACACTGCAAAACTCCTGAGCTAAACCAACCGGTTTATTTCAAAGATGTGTTGACCTCAGAATGGAAACCTGGATATGTCCTACATTGGGGGAGGGGTTTTGCTTTTGTTTCCACAGGAGAAGAAAAGCTATGGATACCAACAAAATTAATAAAAATTCGATTTGAACAGAAGAAACCCCTTGATGAGGAGAAGTAAAAGATCATCCACCAATGTGACATCTCTTCAGGTTGTAAGAAAAATTTAACAATCAAAGGTTGGGGTAGGGTTCTGATTTTGTGTTTCCAGGATAATGGAAATACCCATCTTCCAGAAATCATAAGGCCTTGGATATCTGGATGTTTACAACAGAAAGAAAGAATCTATTGGTACCAATCTACACAGGGTAAGATATCACTCTCTAACATCTATATCTCTATCAATCTACAATAGTTGTGGTTCCAATTTAATTATAAACCAAGCTGGCTTTGGAGATGGAATTGGCTCACTCCTTCTCTAAACCCAAGCATATAGATAAAAGAAAAGGTTGAGAGATTCTTCAGTCCCATATCAGAAGAGCCCTCTGGTGTGAGACAGAAGGAAACCAATTATAAGGGACCATTATCTTCAAGATTCTAATTCTCTCCATGCTTATTCTTGATTTCTTGGAATCCTTTCTTACATGTCATGACATCTTTAAATCCAAACCTTCCATTCTGATAAAAAATAAGTTTTTTCCAATAGCAATCTCTGAAGTCTCCAGAAGGAAGATGGGGCCCCAACAACAACAACTCTACCCAATCCAAAATAATGCCATGGTAATCATCATCATACTACACTTCTTGCCAGAATTTCAGACAATCTTACCCATTACTCTGAGAGTTGCTGCAGAATCTACAGTTAGTCTAACTGAGATTTAACTATCTGAGCTTTCTCACAATACCCAACAGAGATACCATCACCTCCTAAACAGCAGGAAGCAATTCTAAGAAAACAACGCCCCTTATCCCTAAGGTTTCATATTTCTCAGGGTTATGGATAATGGTTCTAGGGTTGGGGGTGGAAGAAACTGTTAAACTCAGTATTCTCCTTAAGGAAAGAAAATATGTTTCAAATAAAAAAAAGAAAAGGAAAAGAAGAAATGGAATGCGTAGGTATAAGATATTATGGTAGACCATCATATACATTAGTAAACAAATTTAGTAATATAGCAGCCTTTGCACTGTTATGAATTCTTATATGTTGATACAAATATAAACCCGTTATATTCCTATTTAAGATAATTTGTATATTGATACAAATACAGAACTATGTTTGTTTTATTGTACACATATTTTTACTCTTATTTGAAATATTTGTATATTGATACAAATGTGAATTTATATCTGTCATACTGTATGTATGTTCTACTTCTGTTTAAGATATTCTGTACACTTATATATATATTTAGGATTATTATCATATTGCATATTGCACTATACATTCCTATCTCTGTTAGGATATTTTGTGTATCGTCACAATTTAAAGTCATTGTCCTTTTACTGTACATTTGCTTACAGACTGTTTGCCTTATTTATAGGAAGCCTTAGTCCTTAGGTTCTTTAGGTAGATAAGACTTATAGAGTTATTGTCACCTATGCTTGTCATCTCTATAATTATGTTAGTTAGGTTATTCAGATTTATAAATACATAGGTCAGATGGACAGGTAATCTTCAAACACTTCATGGACCTAGAGAATATGGCATTTAAATAACTTAGAATTCTGTTGACATGAGACACAAGTGCTCCTGGCAGCACCAATTTGATCCCGAGAGAATGTTGGGCTTCTAAGACATTTCCATTTGGAAGTTTGTCTTCTTGGCACAAAATGGCCTACTGGGCAAAGAACTGCCCTTGCCTCAACTGCTGACAGTACAAATGCTGTCCTTTCTGGACAAGTGGAACACAAGGAAAGCAACCACTATACTTTGCCAAGACAGGGTAAGATGGTCTTTCAGAATTCCTGCTTCTGAAAATGGTCTGTCAAATACTCTAGGCCTGTAGACAATTTGAATGCACCAAGGATGCTGAGAAACATTAGGTGACTGTCCAGGCTGCTAGCTGTCTCTGTCTACTCTTGCAAGACTCCCGAAAGTTGCTTGCGTCCTTCTCCCATTTCTCAGGTATTATTATATTCCTTCTCAGGTCTTTGATGAGGTTGGAGATTAGCAGTTATAGTTACAACTTAGTATATATACATATATAATATCATAGATAGAATATATTATGTATTAGACTCAGGTTCTTTAGGATAGGACACCTTTTGGAACAAATCTTTGTAACATGCCACCTACCCACGCTCTAGACTTCCCTGGATTTTACTATGTGTTTTTTGCTTGATATTGTTTGCACTTATTGTAATTCCAACTTATCTAAGTCATTATCCCTCATTACACCTGGACAATATTTGATAACCATCTCTTTGTATATAGTCTTGTATTAGGTTAGAACTTTCTTATTTAGACAAAAGGGGGAGATGTAGTGGATGGTCATCCAAGCATTGGCCAGGAAGTTCCAACCCCCATTGGGGCTTTGGTAATGGTCGCGCCCACAAGGCAGGGCTGAGAAGGAAACGGAAGATGGAGGATCAGAAGGGGAGGCACGCTTGGTTCCAGGACGCGGGGACTCTGGAGGGAGACAGAGAAGAGTTCTCCAGAGAACACCTCCCGACTGCAGTACACCTTTGCCAGACCCTGCAACCTACCCCTTCATTGTAAGTTACCCCACAAAAATAATCTTCAAGAGGTAGATGTCCAACTTTTAGGAATTGGCACCCTATCTAAGATAAAACAGAGTTCGAGATGGGTTGAATGCACAGGGCCAGAAGGACAGAGAGGAAGGCTGAAGCCATATGTAGCAAATGTAGCAAGTGAATCTATGGGGCTGAGATCTGTTACAACAGTGGAATACCCAGATTAAAATTCCTACACTCTCAGAAAAGGAATACAGGCCAATGCATGTTTCTAGGAATAATATCATGACATGCTATAAAAAAAAGTCACCAACAATTCAGGCTGTACACAAACAGAACACAACTGCTGTTGAACTCTCAGAAGTACCAACTGCCTTACCTTTAAATGGCTAACTAATAAACCTGTCTGGGTTGGACAGTGGCCTTTGACAAAAGAGAAGCTACAAGCTTTAGAACAGCTGGTTCAAGAGCAGTTAAATGCTCAACACATTGAAGAATCTACCAGCCCTTGGAATTCTCCTGTATTTGTTATTAAAAAAAAGTCTGGTAATTGGAGAATGCTGACAGATCTGAGAGCTATTATTAAGTAATTCAGCCAATGGGCTCTCTACAGACTGGGATGCCCTTGCCCTCTCTGCTACCCAATAATGGCCTATAATAGTTATTGACTTAAAAGACTGTTTCTTTACCATACCCTTACAAGAAAATGATAGAGAAAAATTTGCCTTCACAGTTCCTAATTATAACATTCTCAGCCAGTCAAGAGATATCAATAGAAGGTCCTCCCACAGGGAATGTTAAACAGCCCTACCTTATGCCAATACTTTGTGCAAAAACCATTGGAGATAATTCGTGTAAAGTTTCCACAATCCATAATTTATCACTATATGGATGATATCCTATTAGCTGACCCAAAGTTAAACACATTAGAAAGCATGTTTGAAGATGTAAAAAAAGTTTTGCCTCACTGGGGACTGCAAATTGCTCCTGAAAAAATACAAAGAGGTGATTCTATTAATTACTTAGGATATAAGATAGAGTTACAAAAAATTAGACCCCAAAAGGTACAACTGAGGAGAGATCGATTAAGACTCTTAATGATTTTCAAAAGTTGTTAGGAAGCATTTCCAACTTATTGGGTATCATGGGAATACCCAAAGATGACTACAGAATTTGGCTACTACTCTAGAAGGGGACAAAGAATAAAATAGTCCAAGAGAATTATCAGCCAAAGCTGAGAAGGAATTGGCTCTAGTAGGAAAGACAATTCGAGAAGCACATGTGGATCGTGTGGATCCAGAACTTAAATGCATTCTTGTCATATTCCCCTCCAGACATTCCCCCACAGGTATTTTGATGCAGAGGGAGGATATTATATTGGAATGGATATTCCTACCACGTAAACCAAATAAGAAATTAAAGACTTATATAGAAAAGATCTCTGATTTGATTCAAAGGTAAATTAAGACTTCGTCAGTTGACAGGAATGGACCCAGCAGAAATTGTAGTACCTTTAACTAATGAGGAAATTTCATCACTATGGAAGATAATGAATACTGGCAGAGAGCCTGCAGTAACTTTTTGGGAGAGATTAACAACCATTATCCCAAAAGCAAGAGAATAGAATTCATAAAGAAGACTGAATGGGTCCTTCCTCACATTGTATGACACAAGCCAATTTCTGGAGTCCTCACATTCTATACTGATGCAAATAAATCAGGGAAAGCAGGATACAAATCAGGAGACCTAAGTAAAGTGGTACAAAGTCCATACAGCTCTGTACAAAAGGCAGAACTGTATGCCATTCTTATGGCACTGATGGACTTCACAGAACCCCTCAATATAGTCACTGACTCTCAATATGCAGAGAGAGTTGTTTTACACATTGAAACTGCTGAATTTATTCCTGATAATACAGAATTAACCTCATTATTCATTCAATTGCAGGAAACCATCAGAAAAAGGGAACATCCTATATATATAACACATATCAGATCCCATACAGGTCTGCCAGGACCTCTAGCACAAGGTAATGATGAGATTGATCAGTTACTAATAGGTAATGTGCTAGAAGCCTCAGAATTTCCACAAGAAACACCATGTAAATAGCAAAGGTTTGAAGAAGGATTTCTCCATTACTTGGCAACAAGCTAAGGATATTGTGAAAAAATGTCCTACTTGTTCCTTCTATAGCCAAACTCCATTACCTGCCGGAAGCAATCCAAAAGGTATACAAAGAAATGAAATTTGGCAGATGGATGTGTTTCATTTTGCAGAATTTGGAAGATTAAAGTATGTACACCATACCATTGACACCTATTCAGGATTTCAGTGGGCAACTCCTATGAGTTCTGCAAAGGCCGATTCTGTGATTACACACCTATTAGAAGTTATGGCCATCATGGGAATACCTGTACAAATTAAGACAGATAATGCCCCAGCATATGTCTCCAATAAAATGAGACAGTTCTTTGCTTATTACAATATAAAGCATGTTACAGGTATACCACACAAGCCCACAGGCCAAGCAGTCATAGAAAGATCCAATTGAACTTTAAAGGATATGCTAAATAAACAGCAACAGGTAACAATGACTCCTAGGAATAGATTGCATAGTGCTTTATTAACCTTGAATTTTCTCAATGCTGATGAGAAAGGACAACAGCTGCGGAGAAACACTGCAAAACTCCTGAGCTAAACCAACGGTTTATTTCAAAGATGTGTTGACCTCAGAATGGAACCTGGATATGTCTACATTGGGGGAGGGGTTTTGCTTTTGTTTCCACAGGAGAAGAAAGCTATGGATACCACAAAATTAATAAAAATTCGATTTGAACAGAAGAAACCCCTTGATGAGGAGAAGTAAAAGATCATCCACCAATGTGACATCTCTTCAGGTTGTAGAAAAATTAACAACTGCGCTTGGTTCTGGGACGCAGGACGCTGGAGGGAGACAGAGCAGAGTTCTCCAGAGAACACCGCCCGACTGCACTATACCTTTGCCAGACCCTGCAACCTACCCCTTCATTGTGAGTTACCCCACAAAATAAACCTCCCTTTTAACTACGTAGAGTGGCCTAAATAATTTCACCAATATCTGGCGCTCACGTGGGGCAAATTCCAAAGGCCTAGGCGGCTCCCTCCCACGGCCTCCTCCCCGACTGGCGGGTACCTAAACCCCCCTGCAAAGTTAGCTTAGGCCCTAGACCAGCGAAAACCCACTGTAAGTGAGGCCTTCCCACTCCTCCTGCTTTGGAGCTATACCAACGCCGCCTGCTGGCTGAAAAGTGCTACTGCATTCCCCAAAACCACGGAAAGGTAAACTTTTTTCAAGTAAAAGTACATTGATAATTTTACACCTTAAAACTGACTAACAAATTTTGAGTAATTCTTGTAATATGGTTGACAACATTACCTCACAAGGATTTAAAAACCTTTTTGCCTGTATGATGAATGACATTCTCCTGGAAATATACGACCTCCCTAAGACATATCTGGCCTGTACCATTTTGACATTCATTGTAATAATTCACATAGTGTTCAAACACTGATTTAATAATAAGAACGAAGATGAGTCATTATTGGGAATGATACAGGCTTTAAAAGATAGCAATGAAGGCTTACAGAAAAAGATTCTCTTTCTGGAATCTGCTAACCCGGAATTATAGGTTTTAAAAGATAGCAATGAAGGCTTACAGAAAAAGATTCTCTTTTTGGAATCTGCTGACCAGGACTTACATAAAAAGATTCTCTCTCTGGAATCTGCTGGCCAGGACTTACAAAACAAGCTTGTACCCAAAATTGCTTTTATTGATAATAAATATGAGTATTTAATGGATAGAACACTAACTCTCCAAAGTGAAGTTGTAGCTACTCAGACACTATGTAATGAAGAAAAATTATCATTACTTGATAAGATAAGGTCCATGGAATCATGTGTTTCAGAAGAACATAAAAACTTCCATGATTCCATGAAAAATCTGGAATCCCTTACAAGAGAGGAGGTTTACTCCCTGGAAAAGACCCTAGGTGCTCGTTTACAAGCCCTGGAGGAAACTCTCAATAAACATGACATGGAACCTAATAAGCAGAAGGGCAAGAGCATACAGGTTGTAACATCTCCAAATGGCTCTCATACAATGCTTATCCTGTTATCATCCATGAGAAGCCAGCAGATGACACACACCCCGAGCCATATACGACATATACATTACAACCAATTTCAACAAGGGACTTTAAAAATATAAAGGAAGCAGTAGTTACATATGGGATACACTCCACATATGTAAAACAGATGTTAAATTCGTGGTCTACCTCACATAGAATCATTCCAGATGACTGGCATCAGTTAATTTCAGCTGTTCTAGAATATAGCCAGCAGTTACAGTGGAAAAGCTGGTTGAGAGAAGAGGCAAGAAATTTAGAACAACAAGGTAAACTCAGAGGTTTTGAGATCTCCCAAGATCAAATACTTGGTGAGGGATGTTTCGCTGACAGGAATGTACAAGCCATTTATGATGAGCATACAATATCCCTATGCTGTAAAGCAGCTCTAAATGCTTGGGGAAAAATTCCAGAACCTGGAAAAGCAACTGAGGTATACACAAAGATATTTCAGGGACCACATGAACACTTCACTGATTTTTTGCAAAGGCTGAACACAGCTATAACAAAAGCTGTGTCAGATAAAGAATTAAGAAAAGTATTAACTGAGTCCTTGGCATTCGACAATGCTAATGCAGAATGCAAAAGAATACTTACACCATTAAAGATCAGATCAGCTCCTTTGGAAGAATGGATTCAGTATACTAATGGTGTTGAGTCTCTTAACTACAGTAATGAGGCTTGGATAAGAGAGACAAATCCCAGAGGTGAAAGAAGGCCCCGTGGTACCAAATGTTTTAAATGTGGTACACCAGGTCATATCAGTAAAAACTGTACATGGGGTGATCCTAGAAGTAATACCCCTTCTAGGAATAGCCTAAACAGAAGACCCCAACCACCTCCTGGATTATGTAGAAGATATGGCAAAGGCCGACATTGGACCAGTGAGTGCAGATCAAAAATAGAAATACGAGGCAACCCTTTACTGGCGGGAAACGCCTCAGGGGGCCTCTTGCAGGCCCCCAAATCAAATGTGGTAAGAACATTCCCAGCCACTGTGGAAGACATTCCTCTCCAGGACAACTGAATAAACCAATGTCTAATGTAAAAACCAATACTGCAATGGATGATAAAACAGCTCTGATGAATCACAGTTTACAAAGAACACAATAAAACAAATATTTTGGCAGACTTCCATAAATGAACAAAGACCAAAGCTTAGAATTCAAATTAATGGCTTGGTTCTGGAGGGCCTGGTAGACACAGGTGTGGATGTGACTGTAATTACACCAAAATCATGGCATCCAAATTGGCCTCTTCAAGAGGTAGATGTCCAACTTTTAGGAATTGGCACCCTATCTAAGATAAAACAGAGTTCGAGATGGGTTGAATGCACAGGGCCAGAAGGACAGAGAGGAAGGCTGAAGCCATATGTAGCAAATGTAGCAGTGAATCTATGGGGCTGAGATCTGTTACAACAGTGGAATACCCAGATTAAAATTCCTACACTCTCAGAAAAGGAATACAGGCCAATGCATGTTTCTAGGAATAATATCATGACATGCTATAAAAAAAAGTCACCAACAATTCAGGCTGTACACAAACAGAACACAACTGCTGTTGAACTCTCAGAAGTACCAACTGCCTTACCTTTAAAATGGCTAACTAATAAACCTGTCTGGGTTGGACAGTGGCCTTTGACAAAAGAGAAGCTACAAGCTTTAGAACAGCTGGTTCAAGAGCAGTTAAATGCTCAACACATTGAAGAATCTACCAGCCCTTGGAATTCTCCTGTATTTGTTATTAAAAAAAAGTCTGGTAATTGGAGAATGCTGACAGATCTGAGAGCTATTATTAAAGTAATTCAGCCAATGGGCTCTCTACAGACTGGGATGCCCTTGCCCTCTCTGCTACCCAAATAATGGCCTATAATAGTTATTGACTTAAAAGACTGTTTCTTTACCATACCCTTACAAGAAAATGATAGAGAAAAATTTGCCTTCACAGTTCCTAATTATAACAATTCTCAGCCAGTCAAGAGATATCAATAGAAGGTCCTCCCACAGGGAATGTTAAACAGCCCTACCTTATGCCAATACTTTGTGCAAAAACCATTGGAGATAATTCGTGTAAAGTTTCCACAATCCATAATTTATCACTATATGGATGATATCCTATTAGCTGACCCAAAGTTAAACACATTAGAAAGCATGTTTGAAGATGTAAAAAAAGTTTTGCCTCACTGGGGACTGCAAATTGCTCCTGAAAAAATACAAAGAGGTGATTCTATTAATTACTTAGGATATAAGATAGAGTTACAAAAAATTAGACCCCAAAAGGTACAACTGAGGAGAGATCGATTAAAGACTCTTAATGATTTTCAAAAGTTGTTAGGAAGCATTTCCAACTTATTGGGTATCATGGGAATACCCAAAGATGGACTACAGAATTTGGCTACTACTCTAGAAGGGGACAAAGAATTAAATAGTCCAAGAGAATTATCAGCCAAAGCTGAGAAGGAATTGGCTCTAGTAGGAAAGACAATTCGAGAAGCACATGTGGATCGTGTGGATCCAGAACTTAAATGCATTCTTGTCATATTCCCCTCCAGACATTCCCCCACAGGTATTTTGATGCAGAGGGAGGATATTATATTGGAATGGATATTCCTACCACGTAAACCAAATAAGAAATTAAAGACTTATATAGAAAAGATCTCTGATTTGATTCAAAAAGGTAAATTAAGACTTCGTCAGTTGACAGGAATGGACCCAGCAGAAATTGTAGTACCTTTAACTAATGAGGAAATTTCATCACTATGGAAAGATAATGAATACTGGCAGAGAGCCTGCAGTAACTTTTTGGGAGAGATTAACAACCATTATCCCAAAAGCAAGAGAATAGAATTCATAAAGAAGACTGAATGGGTCCTTCCTCACATTGTATGACACAAGCCAATTTCTGGAGTCCTCACATTCTATACTGATGCAAATAAATCAGGGAAAGCAGGATACAAATCAGGAGACCTAAGTAAAGTGGTACAAAGTCCATACAGCTCTGTACAAAAGGCAGAACTGTATGCCATTCTTATGGCACTGATGGACTTCACAGAACCCCTCAATATAGTCACTGACTCTCAATATGCAGAGAGAGTTGTTTTACACATTGAAACTGCTGAATTTATTCCTGATAATACAGAATTAACCTCATTATTCATTCAATTGCAGGAAACCATCAGAAAAAGGGAACATCCTATATATATAACACATATCAGATCCCATACAGGTCTGCCAGGACCTCTAGCACAAGGTAATGATGAGATTGATCAGTTACTAATAGGTAATGTGCTAGAAGCCTCAGAATTTCACAAGAAACACCATGTAAATAGCAAAGGTTTGAAGAAGGATTTCTCCATTACTTGGCAACAAGCTAAGGATATTGTGAAAAAATGTCCTACTTGTTCCTTCTATAGCCAAACTCCATTACCTGCCGGAAGCAATCCAAAAGGTATACAAAGAAATGAAATTTGGCAGATGGATGTGTTTCATTTTGCAGAATTTGGAAGATTAAAGTATGTACACCATACCATTGACACCTATTCAGGATTTCAGTGGGCAACTCCTATGAGTTCTGCAAAGGCCGATTCTGTGATTACACACCTATTAGAAGTTATGGCCATCATGGGAATACCTGTACAAATTAAGACAGATAATGCCCCAGCATATGTCTCCAATAAAATGAGACAGTTCTTTGCTTATTACAATATAAAGCATGTTACAGGTATACCACACAAGCCCACAGGCCAAGCAGTCATAGAAAGATCCAATTGAACTTTAAAGGATATGCTAAATAAACAGCAACAGGTAACAATGACTCCTAGGAATAGATTGCATAGTGCTTTATTAACCTTGAATTTTCTCAATGCTGATGAGAAAGGAACAACAGCTGCGGAGAAACACTGCAAAACTCCTGAGCTAAACCAACCGGTTTATTTCAAAGATGTGTTGACCTCAGAATGGAAACCTGGATATGTCCTACATTGGGGGAGGGGTTTTGCTTTTGTTTCCACAGGAGAAGAAAAGCTATGGATACCAACAAAATTAATAAAAATTCGATTTGAACAGAAGAAACCCCTTGATGAGGAGAAGTAAAAGATCATCCACCAATGTGACATCTCTTCAGGTTGTAAGAAAAATTTAACAATCAAAGGTTGGGGTAGGGTTCTGATTTTGTGTTTCCAGGATAATGGAAATACCCATCTTCCAGAAATCATAAGGCCTTGGATATCTGGATGTTTACAACAGAAAGAAAGAATCTATTGGTACCAATCTACACAGGGTAAGATATCACTCTCTAACATCTATATCTCTATCAATCTACAATAGTTGTGGTTCCAATTTAATTATAAACCAAGCTGGCTTTGGAGATGGAATTGGCTCACTCCTTCTCTAAACCCAAGCATATAGATAAAAGAAAAGGTTGAGAGATTCTTCAGTCCCATATCAGAAGAGCCCTCTGGTGTGAGACAGAAGGAAACCAATTATAAGGGACCATTATCTTCAAGATTCTAATTCTCTCCATGCTTATTCTTGATTTCTTGGAATCCTTTCTTACATGTCATGACATCTTTAAATCCAAACCTTCCATTCTGATAAAAAATAAGTTTTTTCCAATAGCAATCTCTGAAGTCTCCAGAAGGAAGATGGGGCCCCAACAACAACAACTCTACCCAATCCAAAATAATGCCATGGTAATCATCATCATACTACACTTCTTGCCAGAATTTCAGACAATCTTACCCATTACTCTGAGAGTTGCTGCAGAATCTACAGTTAGTCTAACTGAGATTTAACTATCTGAGCTTTCTCACAATACCCAACAGAGATACCATCACCTCCTAAACAGCAGGAAGCAATTCTAAGAAAACAACGCCCCTTATCCCTAAGGTTTCATATTTCTCAGGGTTATGGATAATGGTTCTAGGGTTGGGGGTGGAAGAAACTGTTAAACTCAGTATTCTCCTTAAGGAAAGAAAATATGTTTCAAATAAAAAAAAAGAAAAGGAAAAGAAGAAATGGAATGCGTAGGTATAAGATATTATGGTAGACCATCATATACATTAGTAAACAAATTTAGTAATATAGCAGCCTTTGCACTGTTATGAATTCTTATATGTTGATACAAATATAAACCCGTTATATTCCTATTTAAGATAATTTGTATATTGATACAAATACAGAACTATGTTTGTTTTATTGTACACATATTTTTACTCTTATTTGAAATATTTGTATATTGATACAAATGTGAATTTATTTCTGTCATACTGTATGTATGTTCTACTTCTGTTTAAGATATTCTGTACACTTATATATATATTTAGGATTATTATCATATTGCATATTGCACTATACATTCCTATCTCTGTTAAAGATATTTTGTGTATTGTCACAATTTAAAGTCATTGTCCTTTTACTGTACATTTGCTTACAGACTGTTTGCCTTATTTATAGGAAGCCTTAGTCCTTAGGTTCTTTAGGTAGATAAGACTTATAGAGTTATTGTCACCTATGCTTGTCATCTCTATAATTATGTTAGTTAGGTTATTCAGATTTATAAATACATAGGTCAGATGGACAGGTAATCTTCAAACACTTCATGGACCTAGAGAATATGGCATTTAAATAACTTAGAATTCTGTTGACATGAGACACAAGTGCTCCTGGCAGCACCAATTTGATCCCGAGAGAATGTTGGGCTTCTAAGACATTTCCATTTGGAAGTTTGTCTTCTTGGCACAAAATGGCCTACTGGGCAAAGAACTGCCCTTGCCTCAACTGCTGACAGTACAAATGCTGTCCTTTCTGGACAAGTGGAACACAAGGAAAGCAACCACTATACTTTGCCAAGACAGGGTAAGATGGTCTTTCAGAATTCCTGCTTCTGAAAATGGTCTGTCAGATACTCTAGGCCTGTAGACAATTTGAATGCACCAAGGATGCTGAGAAACATTAGGTGACTGTCCAGGCTGCTAGCTGTCTCTGTCTACTCTTGCAAGACTCCCGAAAGTTGCTTGCGTCCTTCTCCCATTTCTCAGGTATTATTATATTCCTTCTCAGGTCTTTGATGAGGTTGGAGATTAGCAGTTATAGTTACAACTTAGTATATATACATATATAACATCATAGATAGAATATATTATGTATTAGACTCAGGTTCTTTAGGATAGGACACCTTTTGGAACAATCTTTGTAACATGCCACCTACCCACGCTCTAGACTTCCCTGGATTTTACTATGTGTTTTTTGCTTGATATTGTTTGCACTTATTGTAATTCCAACTTATCTAAGTCATTATCCCTCATTACACCTGGACAATATTTGATAACCATCTCTTTGTATATAGTCTTGTATTAGGTTAGAACTTTCTTATTTAGACAAAAGGGGGAGATGTAGTGGATGGTCATCCAAGCATTGGCCAGGAAGTTCCAACCCCCATTGGGGCTTTGGTAATGGTCGCGCCCACAAGGCAGGGCTGAGAAGGAAACGGAAGATGGAGGATCAGAAGGGGAGGCACGCTTGGTTCCAGGACGTGGGACTCTGGAGGGAGACAGAGAAGAGTTCTCCAGAGAACACCTCCCAACTGCAGTACACCTTTGCCAGACCCTGCAACCTACCCCTTCATTGTAAGTTACCCCACAAAATAAACCTCCCTTTTAACTGTGTGGAGTGGCCTAAATAATTTCACCAATAAGGGTTTATGAGTTGTATAAAAATAATACCTTAAACAAGAGTTGAAATATATACATGGCATAACAAAATTAACTTTAAATTTGTATCAACAACCTAAAATCCATAGCAATGTAAAATATTTCAAACAAGATGTTGCTCTTTAAAAATAGGTTCAACAATCTACTCTTTTATACTATAATATCTATATTGTAGTTAGAGTTTTCCTGCCTGGCCCAGTCAGGACAAATCTCTCTTACCCACCAGTCCCACAGTCGCTCAGACCCAACCAAGAAAGCACACAGAAACTTACATTGTTTAGAAACTGTATGGCCATGGCAGGCTTCTTGTTACCTACTTCTTCTATCTTAAATTAACCCATTTCTGTTAGTCTATACTTTGCCACATGGCTTGTGGCTTACCAGTGTCTTTACATGTTGCTTTTCATGGCGGCGGCTGGCAGTCTCTCCAGTCTTCTACTTCCCAGAATTCTCTTCTCTCTTGTCCCGCCTATACTTCCTGCCTGGCCACTGGCCAATCAGAACTTTATTTACGCAGAGCGATATCCACAGCACTTCCCCTTTTCTTTTGTTTTTAAAGGAAGGTTTTAACTTTTACATAGTATAATTACATATAACAAAACAATTATCTAGCAAGAATTACAATTACAATATTAAAGAAGATATCCTATCTATCTTATATTTGTGAGTCTAAGGTTTTATATCTAACTTATCTTGTATCATAACTGAGGAAATTATAACTATCTAGTCTTCAACCACATCAAAGACCTCAGAAGGATATAATATTACCTGAGAACCGGGAGAAGGATGTACACATTTTTCAGGAGTCTTGCAAGAGTAGACAGAGACAGCTGGCAGCCTGGACAGTCACCTAATGTTCCTTTGTAAAGTTGGGGCATCTGTCTTCAGCCCACAGGGCTAGAGTCTCTCGGTCACTTCTCTCAGTGTCCTGTAGAATGTCTGGCAGTTTCCTCTGTGAAGCAGGAACCTGAAGGACCATTTTGAAAGCAAAGTTTAATGGTCACCTTTCTATGGGTCCTGCATGTCCAGGTGATGGAGCAGTCCAGGCAAGAACAGTTTTTTGCCCAAATGGCTATTTTTGCCAAGGTGAAGATAAACTCATATGAAGTGTCTTTAATGTCCATCCTCCTCTCTGAAGTAAATCGGTGCTGCCAGGAGCAGACATGTCTCACTGTCCAGAAAGTCTAAATTTTAAAAATATTTTAAATGCCATATTCTGTAGACCTTTGAAGTGTTTGAAGATTAACTGTCTATCTGAAATATCTCTGTGTATACCTAGAAGACTTAACTAACATGGCTATGAGTATGATTATCATAGATGACCAGTTATTAATCTATTTTTAATTATCCATTACAATTTTAAATGAGCTATATAAACATAATACCTTAAACAAGAGTAGAAATATACACACAATATAACAAAATTAACTAAGTTTGTATCAATAGACTAAAATCTAAACCAATGTAAAACATTTTAAACAAGTTGTTGCTCTTTAGAAGTAAGTTCCTTAATCTACCCTTTTATCCTATTATATCTATATCATATCCCCTCTTTTTCTTTAGAAAGAGATCACATTTACAATCAACCTGTTTAAAATAAAAATATTGGTTTTTCTCTGTCCCACACCAGAGAGCTCTTCTGATTTGGGACACAAGAATCTTTTAACCATTTTTTTTAGCAATATGTCTTGGTTTAGAGAAGGAGTGAGCCAATTCCATCTCCAAAGCCAGCTTGATAATTTTGGGAATGTGGGCGTAGTTTCTCTTACTACTTCCTGCTGGAGGGGGGCGCTGTATCTTATGGGAATACAAAGAAAATTTTAGGATTATAGAGTAGTCCATTAGGGTGAACCTCTGAGCCAATTGCCTTGAAACCATTCTGGATGTCAGATCATCTGGGCCATGGTGTCATCGGAGACCTTTCAGGTGGTCTTGGCTGATCAAACCTGATGTATCTTAATCTGGAACAAATCCATAGCCTCTGGCTTTCTGTGGAAACAAAAGCAGAGACTCTTTTCCAAAGCAACATATCCTTATATCCAAATTTTGAAGTCAAGGTACCTTTAAAATTTACATATTTGTTTAATTCAATAGCTTTTACGATCAAATCTTTTTCTGTAGTTAAAAATCCCAAAGACAACATAAACCAGATTCTCTGTGTAATATCCATCTCTGTAAGACTGAAACGCTGCTGTGGCTGCTGGCTCCGCCCACCTCAACTTCCCAACATGGTGGTGGTACAGTTTACCGCCAGCTCTGGGTCTAGAAGCAGTTCTATCAAAGCAGTATATAGCCCAGAAACTTTTTTTTTTTTAACTCGCAAAGGCTAAATCCACCATGCAGCAGAGTAAAGTGCTGCTTGTAGACTCCTCATTCCAGCCATACTGCAGGTCAGACGCACATGCCAGGAACCCGCCATAGTAGCTCAAACCTGCAGGCTGCTGCTAACTTGAGAGAGACAGTTAGGAAGCTGTTTTTAGCTCTGTTTTAAATTCTTTTTTCTCAGGTTTTAGGTGGAAACTCTTGCCAACACGTTGGGCGCCATTTGTAGTTAGAGTTTTCCTGCCTGGCCCAGTCAGGACAAATCTCTCTTACCCACCAGTCCCACAGTCACTCAGACCCAACCAAGAAAGCACACAGAAACTTACATTGTTTAGAAACTGTATGGCCATGGCAGGCTGCTTGTTATCTACTTCTTCTATCTTAAATTAACCCATTTCTGTTAGTCTATACTTTGCCACATGGCTTGTGGCTTACCAGTGTCTTTACATGTTGCTTTTCATGGCGGCAGCTGGCAGTCTCTCCAGTCTTCTACTTCCCAGAATTCTCTTCTCTCTTGTCCCGCCTATACTTCCTGCCTGGCCACTGGCCAATCAGAACTTTATTTACGCAGAGCGATATCCACAGCACTATATCCTATCCCCCTTTCTTCTTTTAGAAAGATACTGACTTTGACCACCCACCAGGAGAAAAGAAAGTCAAAGAGACTACTCTCGTCCACCTGGGATGAAGATCCAACTATGTGCAGCTGCAGGCTGAGCATTGCAGCACAGGCCTGAGCCAGAGGGGCTGTAAGGCCACAAGCAACTTTTTATTGAATTCTTGCCACAATCATTGGAGCACCAATTGCAGACCAATTGCTAAACAGTTTTATTAATAAAAACTCAGAGCCAGAAATTGGGGTTAAAGCTTGAGAGAGATCAGAGGTTTAGGAAAAAGCCACAATTCTCCTCTCCTGACCAACTCTGCAACTTCCAAAGCTAGCTACTTTCTGTCTACACACACCTATATGCCTTTCTGTTCTGTTCTCTCATTTGCTCTCTCAGCCCAGATACATCACTTTCTGTCTGTCTGTACAGACCTCCAGACCTCTATGGTTAGTGCTGGGATTAAAGGCATGTATCACCATGCCAGGCTCTATTCCCAATGTGTCCTTGAACTCACAGAGAACCAGACAGATCCCTGCCACCCAAGTGAGAGGGTTAAAGGCATGTGCTACCATTGCCTGACTTCTACATAATGGCTATCTTTTTCCTGTGGTCTTCTGACAAAATTTATAGGGGGACACAGTATATTGGGGGACATAATACATCACAACAGTGGACCCAATGTTCAAGGAATATAGTGTATCATGACAATATGTTGATTCATACTGGGTAAAAGAATATTGCAGAAGGTCAAAGTTCAGATTCAAACAGGAAACTTGATTTCTTCATTGACATAAAATTGATCTATTAGAAATCAATTCAACAGAACCATTATTTTCATCAGAAAGAGATAGAAAGTATTTAAAGTCAACCAAGGACATAATATATTCATTCAGACATACATTTGTAGATGAAAAAATATTGGTGAGTCATGGAACCATGGAAGGCAAAACAATTGACAGTCTCTAGTCTACAGAGAATTGTGCCTGGTATTGTGACTTGGTCAGGCCTGCCATGGGCCTTTTCTGGCCCTTTTCCCTTTCATCTGCTATTGCACCATCTGCTTTCCCATGTTTGTATCATCGTAAATGGCTTTCGCAAAAGAAGTTTCTTGGTTCACATTAGTGACCAAATCCAACATGAGAATTTCCTGCCTTGTGACAGGTTCTCTTTGATCTTGGATGAAGTCATACTGCCTGTGGCTGGAGAAGATCATAGAAAATATTTTTCATCTGTCTTGTGATTGTTAATGTGGGGCCTGAGATTCAAACCCTGAGGGAAGAAATTATTGGATAATTCCACAGGGGAGTGAAGAGTCTTGTCACGAAGAACGTGGGATGATTCAAGGGATAACTCCAGTCACCAATAAAATTATGAACAAACATGCACACACATGTGAGCTATGCACATCCACGCTGGATGCTTGGAGTTCACATTATCATACTCATGAATGTCCAGTTACATTGTTAATATGCTGTTCTCTTGGATTTTTATCTCTTGCTTTCTGCAGATTCCTATTCTTGTGTGCTCCTACAGCAGCAGTGAGTGCTTAGTCAGAAGGAATTACCGTTTAACTGGTAAAGGAAATGTGGTGATTACTGGGTTTTTTCCTGCTTTTGCTATCCGTCCACTCAACAAAACAATTGATTGGCGGATGACTAAATTTAACAGAGATTTTATGGTTGAGTATGTCTTTTTTCCATTTATTCATTGTCTAAACTTGGCATTCATATGGCCTGGGGGAAGTACAGAGTTCAATATCATTATTCCTCTCTTCCATCCCTAGATCTCTTCTGTGGTGCTGTCTTCTCAGTGACTCATCTTGTGTTTTCAAGCTGAAAATGGCAATTTGGGTTTTATTCTTTTTCTTTTCTACAGTAGGCATCGGGAATATCCCCCATATTTTCAGCTAAGCCTCTAACTCCTCAGGATTTGGATGTTTTCAATATTAGCTCTACTGTAGATGGATTGGATAATAGAAGGATGATACAGTATTTGATGAGACTCTAGAAGTCTAGCTGTGCTCCTGTGAGAAGAATTGAATGCCATTGAAGTTAGTGACCAGTGATCTTCTTGTGTGTTAGTCACAAGTGTTATCTGTGTATGCTACTCAAGATTTGGAAGCAGGGATACCAGAATTAGACGTTGGGACCAATTTTCTGCTTTAGAAATGCCTTCACCTGTCTCAGATTCTCTTATCTGTCTTCTAATAGTTGTATTATCTGATAACTTGGATGCTTACCTGTTAGTTCCATGAAAATACAGTGTGTACTTGTTCATAGTTATGAATGTATTTCTGTGTGCCCCTTAATTGCAATGAGGCTTCTGATTACTGCTTTTAGTTATTCTCAAAGATATAAGATTAAGACATAGTGTCCGACAAGTCTAACTGAGTATCTTAGGTCCTGCTAGAGAGAAACAATGGGGTTTAAAAGAAGTCAGGTGAGTTTTATACCAGACTGACATGCTCATAACTGTGGGTAACCACACAATAAGTGTATGAAAATGAGAAGTGCAGCTTACACTCAAGTATGAATTTACAATGGCAACATGGAAATACATATTCAAGACTTAGGTTGGAGGCAATGGGTGGAAAATCACCTAAAATAAACATAAGACTAAGGACGGATAATTGCCAGAATGGCAATACTGTGTCTGCTGACCTGTGGCTGTGGAGAAAGTAATTAATTCAGCAGTGGAAGAGGAAAAATGTTCAAGTGTGAAATGTCATTTGATATTAAGAATATCTTAAATGGATTAATCTGAAATGGACATACTGAAGGAGGCAGGGGATATTTACAAATTGGCATCTAGATAAAATATTATGTGGAGGAGTCTACTGGCTCCAGGGATGATTGCTTACTTCAAGTAAGGTTAAGAAGCTCTATGGTCTACCAGACATTTGAACTTGTATACCGGAAGTAGATGTGTCTGCTTTACAGCAGATGATGTCCCTGTTCTTCCCTGTTCCTCCTCTTCTTCTCTGCTCTCCAATCTCAGCAGCTCAGCCACCACTGTGCATCAGCCTAGGTCCCTCTTCAGCTTATACAGCAGCAACCGCGTGCCTGCAAAGGGACTGTAAAAATGTGAGCTCTCTGTGGCTGGGTTGTCTAATATGTAAATGAGGAAGGAGTATTGTGTTAGTTTCATCTAATATCTTATGATATGAAAAATGAAACTAAAATAACCTTGCAATTATACAAGCAATAGAAGTCACCATGTTTGATTTAGACAACACATTTTTAAATTATACTTTTCATAGAGAGTGTGGCACAGGCAACTATATACACTGCAAGGATCACAGCTGCTTTCATGCTTTTGATGAACTTCTTACACAGGTGAGGGAAAGTATGTATGTAATTAGCAAAGTGCATTGTTCTGTCCTTCTCCAGTTAAATTTCCTCATGTTCTCATGGTAGCACTGTAAGTATATTAATCTTCATTGTCACAACTACAAGAGATCATGAGTTGTGGGGCTAGCATTATTTTCTATTTCACTAGTCTTTGTGTGGACTAATTATCTAACTGGATTTTACTTTCCTGTTTAAAGATGATAAATAAATATTTGATAGGTACAGAATAATGTCTAATAGATACAAAATATGTCTACCATCTGATTAAAGCAGATTAATCTACATAAGCACATGTTGATGCACACTGTAGAATCTTTTCTGGATGGTGATTAATTTCCCTGCAAAGCAATAATGACAGACAGTTTCTATAACTGTGTATGGGAATGCTTTTCCTTAACACTAACTTAGAAATACGACTAATTTAGTATGTCCAAGCTGCATTGCATCAGTTATGTGTGCATTTGTATATTAAGAAATTGAAGAGGTCATGAACTAGATGAATATGAAAAGTCAGATTTTAAGTTTTTTTTTTTTTTTTAGTTTATTGTGGATATTCACCATTTCTCAGTAGTTTTCAAATTAAAGGACATAAATATCTGGTTACAGGTTATTTAAAAATCTTTTAGGATGTAAGGTTTATTTCAAATATTTACAATATTTCATTCTGAAGGTATAAGAAGACAAGAACTTTTAATTGTACAATGTCTATTTATCTTTTTATGAAATAATTTTTTATTAATTTTACACACCAACCACAGATACCCCTCTCTTTCTGCCTCCTACACCTACAGCCTTCCACCTACCTACCCACAGCCCATTCCCTCCTCCAACAAGGTAATGTCTGTCACAGGGAGTGAGCAGAGCCTGGTGTATGCAGTAGAGCCAAGTCTAAGGTCCTCCCCCTGCCTCAAGGCTGTGCAAGGTGTCCCACCAGCTCATGCACTAGGGATGGATCCTGATCCTTCCACCAGGAGGCCCCTAAAGCAGATAAAGCTACACAACTGTCTAGCTTATGCAGAGGGCCTAGTCCAGTGCCATGAGGCTCTACATCTGTTGGTCTAAACTCCATGAGTTCCCACTAGTTTGGTTTGGTTGTCTCTGTAGGTTTCCCTATCATGATCTTGATGCCCCTTGCTCATAGAATCCCTCTTCTCTCTCTCCTGGGGTTAAGCATGGTGCTTGGCTCTGGATCTCTGCATCTGCTTCCATCACTTACTGGATGAAGGCTTATGATGACAGATAAAACCAATCTGTTTATTCTTTTATTCTTATTCATCTTTGGTCGTGAATCTCCAATCTAAAATAACACGGGAAAATGCATGTTAACTATACTTAGCATTTTCCCTCCATAATAATTCAGACTCTCAACGATTGGGTTTTCTCTGAAAGTAAAAAGATCAGGTGAATATGAAGTTGTACACTGGATTACCTTCACCAGTTTTATTCAGAAGTTTGAATATTTATTGAATCTCTTTTGCTATAGAATAGAAATGATGTGAGGCTGGAAATACTTACCAACCCACACAGGATATTGTTCCTTTCCTACTTTTCCTACTCACCAGTCTGGAATTCTACACCATTGTCATACTTCTTAAAATATTATTGTTTATCAAATATCAAAATCCTATTTTTCAGTAATGGCACATCCTTTCTGTTTAATCCTCAATTATTTGCATTGATTTCCTTAAGTTGTGAATTGCCATTGTTCTCAGTAATATTTATATAAGCTCATAAAAATTTACACAAGTTTTGATATATTTATCATCATGACATCAGTATCTATTTATGGGATAGAGGATGATAATTCATCATATGTAAAAAATGTACAATGATTAAATTATGAAGTTTAATATACCCTTCTTTCAACTTTAATCATAGTAATTATACATTGTTCTGGCAAACCATGTGCTATTCAAACCAAATATGTTGCTGGTTATTGTGGTGGTGCACACCTATAATCTGTACATTTGTGTAGCACAGACAGGTTTTTAAGGCAAGCATAGTCTATAAAGAAAGTTTAAGAAAACCCAAGTATATTTAACAATAGCATTCTTTTTTTGCATTAAGAATTTTTTTTTTCAATTTACACCCCCTATTCCCTCCTCTCTCCTCCCCAGCCTCCCTTTTTCCCTACAAGAAGGCAAGTCCTCCCAGAAGGGAGCACTTCCAGTAAAGGCAAGTCCAAGCCCTTCCCCCTGCCTCAAGGCTGTATTATGTAGTGGGCTCCAGAAAGGCCCCTCAGGCACCAGGTATGGATTCTGATTCTACCTCCAGCACCTCCCCCGCCCCAGCAAATCAAGCTACAAAGTTGTCTTGACATGCAGAGAGATGACCGAGTCAAACTAGTGGAAATTTATGAAAGTTGGATCAATGGCTATGGAACCTGAAACAGTAGTATTCTTTTAGAAGTATCTTTCTAGATGCCCTTAAGTACCAGGAGTACTTTGTAAGTAGACCTAATAAAAACAACACAGTTTGTGAATACCTTTTAGTGAACAACTCATATTTAATACTGTTGGGCTAGAATATAAACCCCTATTAAGTTGACCGCAGTGTGTTTGTATCTTGGTTTCCAGCAGAACAAAATGCCAAACTCCTAGTCTGTTAAGTGAAACAGAGAAACATTGTCCCATTATTTTTGCACTGATATGTATATAATACATAAAAACATAAAGGAGTCCTTATTTACGTCATCTGAGCTGTATAAATATTTTTCAAGATTTTAAAGTAATATGTTTTGTGTTGAAACTGTCTTCTCAAAAGTTGGAGCATCAATGACCATTGGATGGTATAAAACAGAAAGTTTCTGGGCAAGAATGCTGATATTTTGAGAGCATTTTGAAAGTATTGTTTCATGTGTTGTGTTATTGAATGGTGCTATATGCATAGTGGACAAACAGTAATTTCTATAAACATATCAGCTATCTAGAGGTTTAGAAGTGCACTAGGTGAGTTCAATATAAAGATGGAGTTGACTTATGATGTTCTTTGACTTCAGAATTTCTATCTTTGGGTTTTTTGTTCCATGTTACTTGTCTGTTGCTGAAAATGGGGAATTGGAGTCACTTACAACCTCCGTTCTGGGTTTGATCTGTGCCTTTGAATCTAATATTGTTTCATTAAGAAAGTTGGAAACTCCTGTGTTTAATGTGAACATGTTTAGAATTGTAATACCTTGTTGTTGGATTTTTTTTTCCTTTAATGAGTAGAAAGTATGCTTCACTATTTCTTCTGAATAGATTTTGCTTGACGCCTTAGTTGTCACACCTTAAGAGAGTTATGCATGCTAAGTTTTTAGTTGCATTTACTTGGGATCCTTTTTCCATCCTTTAACTCTAATTTGAGGTATATCATTGTTGTAAATTGTGTTTCTTGGAAACAGAAAAATCCTGGGTATTGTTTTCTGATTCAATCTATTTGTGTTGTCCATGAGATCATAAATATTAAGTTATTATTGGATGATATGTATGTAAGTAAATTGGTTGCAAAACGTGAGTTTTGCAACTCTGTGCGTTTGGTGTCCTGGGTTCAGCACAAAAAAAAAAATGTAAGTAAATTGGTTGCAACAACTCTGGGTTTTGTTCTAGATTTTGGCACCAAAACATGAGTACTACAAATCTAGGGAAAGATGTCCTGACTACCTGGGGAGGCAGGCAACACCTTGAGCTGCTTAGGACAGCACTGATGGCTGAACTTCAAGGAGACAGTTCCACCCTGGAGAGTGAGGTATCCTGGGCACCTGGAGTTGCTCAGAACAACAGCTCTGCCCTGAAAGTGTCCCAGACACCTGGAGCTGTTTAGAACAGCTCTGATGGCTGGAAATGCAAGAAGCAGCCCAAGCCTGGAAGGAAAATTTTTCTGACTTATTGGGAAACTCAGGCCTGGAACTAACTGCTTCAGCAGAGAAGGGTATCCTGACTCTTCCAGGGAGTCAAGGTATACCAGGTGTGATGGAGGGTGGTTTCCCAGCAGGATATAGCAATCCTGCTCCTCTCTTGGAGAGCCCACACAGCTGAGCTTTGCTCCCTCATAAGGGGGCTTCCTAGCAAAGCTCTGCTTCTCTGGCCTAAGACGTTGCTTCTTGTGCTTCACTCTGCAAAATGGGTAACTCCTGCAGAAATGTAGTAATCCCCTCTGGCTCTGGGGAAAAGTATTACTTTTCAGCTCTATTGTTCTGTCCACTGGGGGTCGTCTCAGCAAAGATCTTCTGTTCTGCTCCTCCTTGCTCTGCTCCTTCAGCTCTCCCTTGTTTTGTCCACTGAGGGATGTCTCAGGAAAAATCTTCCCTATGCCAGTGAATGAGGATCTTCACACTCAAAACTCTTTTGAGACACAGATTTATTTGGGAAGGAGGAGTCCAGGAGAGTATCTGCCTTTACCAGGGTGGAGAGAACAGCCATTTTTTTCTACTGACTAGGTAGGGAGGTTTACATAGGATGTCTTGGGGGTGGAGTCAACCAGGGATTGATTTGTGGCCCAGGATTCTACTGTCCTGCTCTCTGACTGGTAGGTTTCACAAGTCAGTTGGCCAGGGGCAGAGATGACTCTAGTCTGACTGAGCCAAACTGTTTCTTTCTGTCTACTCAACCAATATCTGATTGTATTTAAAATCTGCTCAGTGAGATGGAATCCAATACTGCTCAGGTAGCCAAGACCAACTATAAGACAAGATAGGCCACAGACCTAGGGAGAAGCCAAATAATATTGTTTTGCTATAGGAATATTGAAATAAAATGACTCCTTAGGGCATTCTGATATCTTCATAGATACATGTGTTACTAGCCATCATCAGAAAATTTCCCTGCAGAAGTAGCATAGTCAGTCCTACATTGGATGTATCCATATAATCCATTCCCTTGTGGCTCAGGGAATGCAGCAGAAGAGGAGGTGGGAAGATTGTAAGAGCCAGAGAAGATGGACAACACTGAGGAAACAAAGTCATCTAAACATAGCAGGACTGCTGCACATGTGAGCTCAGATAAACTTGGAAGCATGCACAGGACCAATACCAGCATAAAACAGATGCAGTGCTTATGCTGAGAGATGAAGTGGACACAAGCCCCCATCTTTAATTTACAAGCGATCTCAAAGCTATCACAATCCTCCATCTCTAGCACAGTGGAAAAGAGAAAATTAGTTTTATCTAAAAGAGACTTGTTAGGCATACAAATTATTCCTAAAGGAAGGCCCCAAGCTCAGTAGTAGATGGGGGAAAAATAAAACCTCAATGGTATTTTTGAAGGTTAATTTTTTTTAACCTTATATGTCCTTTTTGTGAATATTATAGTTTCTGACATTTTTGTGGCTGCTCAAATCTTTATTAGACCATCAGGTGTTTTAGACAGGCACAGTAACACAGATTCACAGAGTTAAACAAATGCAACATAAACAAAAGTAACATACCTTAAAATAATAGTCTACAACATTTCCCCTTTTTTATAAATTAAAACAAAGGTTTTTAACTTTAACACAGTATAACTACATATAACAAAAAGTTATCATCAGAGAATTACATTTACAATATTCAATCCATTTACATTTAGCAAATTCAGAGAAAGGACTCCACCATCCATCCATCTTAGTGATTCCAAAGATTTATATATAATCTACTTTCTATCATAACTAAGAAAAATTCCAACTATAACTATCTACTCTTCAATGGCATCCAAGACCCCAGAAGGATATAATATTATTTAAGTAAACAAAAGTGCACTGTACAACTTTCAAAAACTCTAGACACGACAGAGACATCATACTGCCTGGACAGCCACCCAAAGATCCTGTGCAACATTGGGGCATCCATCTTTAGCCTACAGGCCTAGAGTATCAGGCAGATTTGTCAGTGAAGCAGGAAATTTGAAAGACTGCGTTTCTGACATTTGTTTTTATGGCTTTCTGTGTATTGAAGCATATGTTTGTCTCTGCATCCCTAGGTGTTCTTTTTTCTTTGGTGCTTATTCTTCTCTTTGTTTTTTCTGCTACTGGCTTGTTTATTTTTATTGTAACTTATCATTATTTTTAGATGCCTGCTTGTTTTCTAATGAGAGAGAAAGAAAGGGTGTGGATTTGGGAGAAAGAGGATGTGGGGAGACCTGGGAAGAGTTAGTAACTGTAATTAGAATATACTGTATGAAAAAATCGATTTTCAATACAAGAAAAAGAAACAATACTCCCATTCTAATTCCAGCAAATGCTGGGAAGATACTAAATCGTGGACTTTTGGAAACAGAGTCATTCAAACTGTAAAACCCATTGCACTAAACTTGCACATATATCATATGTTGTGTGGTATGAGTCTTCATCCTAAATATTATTGTACCTTCTGTGCAGGTTGAAGTTGAGGAACTACCAATGTATTTTGGCCATGATGTTGGCCATTGAGGAGATCAACAGCAATCCCTATTTCTTACCAAACAAATCCCTGGGATTCATTGTTCAGAATGTCCCTCAGGGTCAAAGATACACTCTGGCCAATATTATTGGTACATTTTCAGGCCCTGGTTATGGCATCCCTAACTACAGATGTGCAAGAGAGAGCATGTCAGCTGCTGTACTTACAGGACCATCATGGGCAATATCAGAATACATAGGGACACTGCTGGATCTTTACAAATATCCACAGGTGAGAGAGGGTGATGGGATAGGACATGATGTCAGCTCTACTTGGTGACACTTTAGGTAGCTGTGAGGAAAAACAGTGAAACTTCAATCACTCATACTGGGTAGGGAAATTATGCAAACAGCTGGTGATGCATCTGCATTTCTCTAGCTTGGAATGGAGAGAAGGGAAAGGGTGAAGTAGCAACAAACACTATTGAATTTCTGAATATTGTCTGTACTTTTTGGAAAACCCATAGGAAGGCAAGTTTGAACTTCAATGCTATATTGTCCAATAGATATCAAATCATTGCTGTAGAATTGAGTTAAATTTTATGAAAATGTTCTTCTTTCTGATTGTTTTTCCCTACAGCTTTCTTTTGGTCCTTTTGATACTATCCTGAACAAACAAAGACGGTTTTCTTCCCTCTACCAGGTGGCCCCCAAGGACACATATCTGACACTTGGCATTGTAGCATTGATGCTTCATTTCCACTGGAACTGGGTGGGGCTGTTCATCATAGATGATGACAAAGGTGCCCAGATTCTGTCAGATTTGAGAAGTGAGATGGAGAAAAATGGAGTCTGCATAGCATTTGTGGAAATGATCTTAGCCATCAGGGGTTCATTTATGACAACATCTTGGAAAAATCAGGTGCAGATCCTGGATTCATCAGCAAATGTGATTATTATTTATGGGGACACTGATTCCCTATTAAGCTTAATAGTAAATATTAAGCAGAAGTTAGTTACATGGAAAGTCTGGGTCCTGAACTCACACTGGGATCATTCCAAATTTGATAACTATTTTCTGTTAGATGCATTGCATGGGGCCCTTATTTTTTCATACCATAAGGAGGAGATCATTAATTTTACAGATTTTATTCAGACATCCAATCCTTACAAATACCCACAGGACACTTACCTTCATGTATTATGGCACTCGTTCTTCAATTGCTCATTTTTGAAGAAAGATTGTAAAATTCTAGATAACTGCCTGCCTAATGCCTCCTTGGGATTCTTGCCAGGGAACATGTTTGACATGTCCATGAGTGAAGAGAGTTACAATGTGTACAATGCAGTGTATGCTGTGGCCCACAGTCTTCATGAAATGATGCTCAATCAAGTACACTTTCAATCCCATGGAAATGGAAAAGAGATGGAATTCTTCCCCTGGCAGGTAATGCTACTGTTGTGTATTATAACATCAGCAACATCACACACTAAGAGTGATAAATGTAATCACTAAACAATATGTATTTTAGATTATTTTGTGAAAAATCTCCAAGAGAGACTGTGCAAGGAAGCATCTGTTTGAAGTTGTTATGTCTTTGTATTACAAAGAGTCATACAATATTTCCAGGGTAAAACTTTCAACATAAAAAGTCCACTTAATGTCAGGCGGTGGTGGCGCATGCCTGTAATCCCAACACTCGGGAGGCAGAACCAGGCGGATCTCTGTGAGTTCGAGGACAGCCTGGTCTATAAAGCGAGTTCCAGGACAGCCTCCAAAGCTACAGAGAAACTCCGTCTCAAAAAAAAAAAACCAAAAAAAAAATAGTCCATTTATCCCAGAGATTTCACACATCAGAAAAGTCAGAGACAGAGATCGTGTCAATGGATATGAAAACTTCTAAACTGCTTACGTGATGTAAATTATCACTCATAAAGTCATTCACTTTTTATAGTGAAACTCTAAATATTTTCAAAACTTAGTTGGGTATGACTGTATTTTCAACAAAGGAGAAAGTTGTCTCTATGCACCCTCTGAGTGCTTCGTTCTAATCAGTTTCTAATGGAACTGATTTGAATGTTTTAGAAGCATAATGATGCTTCCATTATCCTACCTTATCATTTGTTTGATGTGATTGGTACCTATATCAACAGTGCTTTTCACAAAAAGGATTAAAATCAATAAGAGATGTTCCCTGATTCTGCCTCTGTTGTACTTCTCTGGAGATTATGTAAGATAACATCATGCATCTCTTTTAGCTTCACCCTTTCCTAAGGAAAACACAACTCATCAATCATGCTGGAGACCATGTGGTTCTGGATGGGAAAAGGCAATCACATGTAGAATATGACATTCTTAATTTTTGGAATTTCCCACAAGGTCTTGGGATAAAAGCAAAAGTAGGAACATTTTCTCCAAATGCTCCAGAGGGCCAAAAATTGTCCTTATCTTATCACATGATACAGTGGGCCACAGGATTAACAGAGGTGAGTTTCATCTTACTTCAGTAATTTGACCAGTATGTAAATTTAAAAAACTATGTTTCTGTGTGTCATGACAGTTCACTGCTCACACAGGGTCCATTTATAGATACATAATGATCACCAATCTTCATACCTAATTTTGTTGGATGAACTATTTATTTTCCAATCTGCACATTTATTTACTGTCATAATTATAGCATCAGTTTCATGATTATTTCTATCATTGTAATGAGTCACTTGACATATTTATTTTGATCCCATCTTGAAAGATTTCAGTCAGTGATCAGGTGATCTTTGGCTTTTTGAACCCTGTCAATGTAGAACATAATCAGAATATGTAGATGCATTAGTTTTTTATTTTGCTATTGCAAAAATTACTTCCAGACAAAGAATATAGGAGAATTTCTCTTGGCTCCCAGTTTCAAGGTATATTCAGTCACTTCAGCAAGCCATGTTTTTAGGGAGTAAAGGTAGCTATTCACATTGTATCAACAGTCAGGGTGCAGAGACAGCTGAACACTGATATTCAACTTCTTTCTTCCTTTTCATTCATTCAGCGACCAGGGCCAATAAATCAGGGCCACCCATATTAGAGAGGATTTTTCAGCACAAGTAACCTAATGAAGAAAAGCTTTCCCAATAATTCTCATAGATTGGTTTCCACAGTGGTTCTAAGACCTATCAAGCTGACAAGATGAACCATTACTACGGAAGAAAAATGTATTTGCCTTTGTATCCAGAAGTCAAGAGGCAGTAGGTTTGTAGTCTCACCAACACATGCTACCAAGGACTTAAATTTTTATCTCGATACTTTGCCCCAATATCATTCAACAATTTTCCAACAAAGTTGTGTTATTGGGGCCAAGTGTTGACCAGCTGGGCCTTTGAATGACTCATTCTACTAGTCGAAACAATTCAACTATTTACATTTAGAGACAATAAAAACAAATTAATGGTTACATATTTTAAAATACTCCACCTAATATAGAATCCAAAAAAATCCTGAATGTTTGCTACCACTCATTTTATTATTCTCAGATTCCTCGGTCTGTATGCAGTGAGAGCTGTGATCCCGGATTCAGAAAAACCCACCAAGAGGGCAAAGCTGCCTGTTGCTTTGACTGTACCCCTTGTCCAGAGAATGAAATTTCCAATGAGACAGGTAAATGCCAATCATGCAGAAAACATTCACATCTGTCCACACCTGCAATATCTTAGCAAATGAAAAATATCTCTAAGTGAACTGACTACAGTAAGATAATCCTCTTCCTCCCAGCTGTTAGTAACAGACTACAGTTCATTTTTTCAAACTGAAATAACACACCCATGGCATTGAAATTTACCTGCCTTGTGTTCTTAACCATTGTGGACATGACTGCCTACAGAAAACTGCTCTTCCTGCACCAGATTATTGTGCTTGGTGTCACCATGCAGCTTGTCTTGGTGTCTTTTCTATTGATATGAAAAGGCACCATGGCCAAGCAGCTTATAAAGAAGGACTTATAATTTCAAATGGTTAGAGTCCATGAAGGCAGAGCATATCCATATGTGGAGGTCTGAATGAAAAGGCCCCCATAGACTCATTTGTTTGAATACTTTTGCTCTGCAATTGAGGAGCAATTTGGATTAGGAGGATTAGGAGGCATGGCCTTATTGATTGAAGGAAATCTATCACTAAGGGTGGGCTTGGAAGCCCACTTCATTCCCAGTTAGCAATATCTATCTAATCTATCTATCTATCTATACATTTATCTATACCTGCCTCCACTGACTAAACTGACTAAGATAGTATGACAACAGGAACATTGGAGAACACATATACTGATCCACATGGAGGAGGCAGTAAGTTACACTGTGAATGGCATGATCCTTAAAGCACTTTTCCAGCAACATGTCCCTTCTACCAGGGGGTAACCTCCTAATCCTTCCTAAATAGTTCCAGCAACTGGGCAGAAGGCATAGAAATTTATGACATATAAGGGACATTCTCATTAAAATTACCACATTTTACTCTCCAGCTGCTGTGTTCTCATGGGCATGTTGTAATTTAAAAAACTCATTTAGGGACCAGAGGTAAGTGCCTAGGGTTATAGTCAGAGAGGCAACCACCCCCTGGGTCCCACCCCTGGGCACCAGCCACTCCAGTGAAGACCTGCCCAACTGGATCCCAGGTTCTGGCCATAGCGCAGGACCCCCTCATCTCCACTGGTAAGGTTTGCCGTCTCCTAGACCCTCCTGTGAACCCTACAACTTCCACGCCCTGCCCACACCCATCTGCGGGAGACCCCAGCCACTTCCGGAGACTTAGAAACCAGCCTCCAGCATTCCATCCCATCCCGGAACTCCCATCTGTACCAGAGCTTCCATCCTGCCTGGGAAATCCCATCTGGACAAGAGGAGCTCCCATCTGGACAAGATAAGGAGACCCCAGGGACTTCCTGAGACTCAGGTTCAAGGCCCCAGCTCCTATCCAGACAGCACTGTCATCTGGACCAGAGTTCCCATCTGGCCCAGAGCTTCCATCTGGACCAGAGAGAGGCTCTCTAAATCTGTCAGCTCTGTCTGGACCAAGTACACTGATAAGACCAAGAACAAGTCCACAAGGAGATGGGCAGACGTCAAAGCAGAAGTACATACAACAAAATAAAGAGCAATACAGCATCACCAGAACCTAGCCCTTCTCCAACAGCTAGACCTGAACATCACAGAATGGAAGAAGCAGAAGGAAACAACCTTATAAGTAACATCATGAAGAGGCTAGAGCTTTATATAGAAGAAATAAAAAATAAAGTGGAGGAACAGACAAAAAATGGAAAGAATGCTATAAAAAAAAAAAAACTAGAGGAAAGGACAATTAAAGCAGAAGAAAACAATAAGTCCCTCAAAGAAAATCATGAAAAGGCAACAAAACTGATAAGGGAAACAGTCCAAGACCTGAAGAGGGAAATAGAAAAAATGAAGAAGACACTAGCAGAAAGAATGCTGGAAATAGAAAATCTGAGTAAACGAACAGGAATTTTAGATGCAAGTATAACAAACAGAATGCAAGAGATGGAAGAAAGGATCTCTGGTGTTGAAGATATGGTAGAAGAAATAGATTCATCAGTCAAAGAAAACACTAAAACCAACAAAGTCATGACCCAAAATGTCCAAGAAAATTGGGACACCATGAAAAGACCAAACCTATGAATAATAGGGATAGAGGAAGGAGAAGAAAACCAACACAAAGGCACGGAAAATATATTTAACAAGATCATAGAAGAAAACATTACCACCTTATAGAACAAAATGCCTATGAAGATACAAGAAGCCTATAGAACACCAAACACACTAGACCCCCCCAAAAAAGTCCCCTCACCACATAGTAATTAAACAACTAAACGTACAGAATAAAGAAAGAATATTAAGGGCAGTAAAGGAAAAAGGCCAAGTGACTTATAAAGGCAAACCCATCAGAGTAACACTCAATTTCTCGATGGAGACTTTGAAAGCCAGAAGGACCTGGACAGATACAATGCAGACACTAAGAGACCATGGATGCCAGCCTAGACTGATATACCCACCAAAACTTTCAGTCATCATAGATGGAGTGAACAAGACCTTCCAAGAAAAAACCAGATTTAAACAATGCTTACCCACAAACCCAGCCCTACACAAAGCACTAGAAAGAAAATTCCAACCTAAGGAAGGCAGATACAACCTCGAAAACACAGGCAATAGATACCACCACAGCAGTAAGCCCCAAAGAAGAGAAGTACACACACACTACTACCAAAAAATAAAAATAATAACAGGAAAGAACAGTCACTGGTCATTAATATCCCATAATATCAATGGACTTAATTCACCTATAAAAAGACACAGACTAACAGAATGGATATGAAAACAAGACCCATCTTTCTGCTGCATACAGGAAACACACCTCTAATTCAAAGACAGACACCTCCTAAGAATAAAAGGCTGGGAAAAGACGTTCCATCAAATGGTCTTAAGAGGCAATCTCGTGTAGCCATCCTAATATCCGGCAAAATAGACTTCAAACTAAAATCAATCAAAAAAGATGATGAAGGACATTACATACTCATCACAGAAAGATCCACCAAGATGAAGTCTCAATTCTGAACATTTATGCCCCAAACACAAGGGCACCCACATATGTAAAAGAAACATTACTAAAGCTTAAATCACATATAAAACCCCACACATTAATAGTGGGAGACTTCAACACCCCACTTTCACCTCTGGACAGACCGGCCAAATTGAAACTTAACAGAGAAATAAAGGACTTAACTGATATTATGACTCAAATGGACTTAATCGATATCTACAGAACATTCCACCCCCCCCCAAAAAAAAGAATATACCTTCTTCTCAGCACCCCATGGAACCTTCTCTAAAATCGACCACATACTTGGCCACAAAGCAAATCTCAACAGACACAAAACAATTGGAATAACCTCCTGTGTTCTATCGGACCACCATGGTTTAAAGTTAGAATTCAACAACAACAAAAAAACAAAACTACAGAAATCCTACAATCTCATGGAAACTGAATAATGCTCAACTGAATCACCAATGTGTTAGGGAAGAAATAAAGAAAGAAATTAAAGACTTCCTTGAGATCAATGAAAATGAACACACCACATACCCAAACTTATTGGACACTATGAAAGCAGTGCAAAGAGGGAAATTCATAGCACTAAATGCCCACATGAACAAGTTGGAGAAATCTGACACCAGTGACTTGACAGCACACCTGAAATTCCTTACACAGGAAGAAGAAAAGTCTCCCAGGAGGAACAGATGACAGGAAATTATCAAATTGAGAGCTGAAATCAATAAAACAGAAATAAAGAGGACAATACAAAGGATTAATGAAACAAAGAGTTGGTTCTTCGAGAAGATCAACAAGATAGACATGCCCTTAGCCATACTAACCAAAAGACAGAGAGAGAGCATCCAAATTAACAAAATCAGAAATGAAAAGGGGGACATAACAACAGACAATGAGGAAATCCAGAGAATCATCAGGTCATACTTCAAAAACCTCAACTCCACAAAGCTGGAAAATCTAAAAGAAATGGATAATTTCTGGATAGGTACCACATACCTAAGTTAAATCAAGACCAGAGAAACCATCTAAATAGTCCAATAACCCCTAAGGAAATAGAATCAGTCATTAAAAGTCTCCCATCCAAAAAAAAGCCCAGGTCCAGATGGTTTCAGTGCAGAATACTACCAGATCTTCAAAGAAGACTTAATACCAATACTCTTAAAATTGTTTCAAACAATAGAAGCAGGAGAAATATTACCAAACTCCTTCTATCAGGCTACAATTACCCTGATTCCTAAACCAAACAAAGATGCAACAAAGAAAGAGAACTACAGACCAATCTCCCTCATGAATATTGATGCAAAAATACTCAATAAAATACTGGCAACAGACTCCAAGAACACATCAAAACAATTACCCACCATGATCAAGTAGGCTTCATCCCAGGGATGCAAAGGTGGTTCAACATACGAAAGTCTGTTAATGTAATACACCATATTAACAAACTCAAAGAAAAAAACCACATGATCATCTCACTAGACACAGAGAAGGCATTTGACAAAGTCCAACACCCCTTCATGGTAAAGGCTTTGGAGCGATCAGGAATATAGGGAACATACCTAAACATAAGAAAGGCAATCTACAGCAAGCCAACTACCAACATCAAATTAAATGGAGAGAAACTCAAAGCAATACCACTAAAATCAGGAACAAGGCAAGGCTGTCCCCTCTCCCCATACTTATTCAATATAGTACTTGAAGTTCTAGCCAGAGCTACAAGACTACATAAGGAGATTAAGAGGATACAAATTGGAAAGGAAGAAGTCAAGCTTTCCCTATTTGCAGATGACATGATAGTATACATGAGTGACCCCAAAAATTCAACCAGGGAACTGATACAGCTTATAAACACCTTCAGCACCATAGCAGGATACAAGATCAACTCAAAAAAATCAGTAGCCCTCCTATATACAATAAACAAACAGGCTGAGAAGGAAATCAGAGATACATCACCCTTTACAATAGCCACAAATGATATAAAATACCTTGTGGTTACTCTAACTAAGCATGTGAAGGACCTATATGACAAGAACTTTAAGTCCCTGAAAAAAGAAATTGAAGAAGATGTCAGAAAATGGAAAGATCTCCCATGCTAATGGATAGGCAGGATTAACATAGTAAAACTGGCGATCTTACCAAAAGCAATCTACAGATTCAATGCAATCCCCATCAAATTACCAACATAATTCTTCACAGACTGGGAAAGAATAATACTCAACTTCATGTGGAAAAACAAAAAACCCAGATAGCCCAAAGAATCCTGTACAATAAAACAACCTCTGGAGGCATCACAATCCCTGACCTTAAGCTCTACTATAGATCTACTGTAATAAAAACATCATGGTACTGGATTAAAAACCAACATGTGGACCAATGGAATCTATTTGAAGACCCTGACATTAACCCGCACACCTATGAACATATAATTTTTGACAAAGAAGCCAAAAATGTACAATGGAAAAAAGAAAGCATCTTCAAAAATGGTGTTGGCATAACTGAATGTCAATGTATAGAAGGCTGCATATAGATCCATATCTGTCACCGTGCACAAAACTTAAGTCCAAGTGGATCAAAGACCTCAACATAAATCCAGTTACTCTGAACCTGATAGAAGAGAAAGTAGGAAGTAGTCTTGAACGCATTGGCACCAGAGGTCACTTTCTAAATATAGCACAGACACTGAGAGAAACAATCAATCAATGGGACCTGTTGAAACTGAGAAGCTTTTGTAGAGCAAAGGACACAGTCAACAAGAGAAAGCGACAACCTACAGAATGGGAAAAGGTCTTCACCAACCCCACATCTGACAGAGGGCTGATATCCAGAATATATTAAGAACTCAAGAAATTAGACATCAAAATGCCCAACAGTCCAATTAAGAAATGGGCTATAGAACTAAACAGAGAATTCTCAGCAAAGGAAGTTCAAATTGCTGAAAGCCATTTAAGGAATTGCTCAACATCCCTAATTATCAGGAAATGCAAATCAAAATGACTCTGAGATACCACCTTAAACCTGTCAGAATGGCTAAGATCAAAAGCACAGAAGACAGCTTATGCTGGAGAGGATGTGGAGCAAGGGGAACTCTCCTCCACTGCTGGTGGGAATTCAAGCTTGTACAGCCACTTTGGAAATCAATATGGCACTTCCATAGAAAATTGGGAATCCATCTCCCCAAGGCACAGCTGAAGAACTCTTGGGCATATACCCAAGGAATGCTCAATCATACCACAAGGGCATTTGCTCAGCTATGTTCGTATCAGCATTGTTTGTAATAGCCAGAACCTGGAAACAACCTAGATGCCCTTCAACTGAAGAATGGATAAAGAAAATATGGTACATATACACAATGGAGTACTACTCAGCAGAGAAAAACAATGACATCATGAGGTTTGCAGGCAAATGGATGGATCTAGAAAAAAGTCATCCTGAGTGAGGTAACCCAGACTCAGATGGACATACATGGTATATACTCACTCATAGGAGGATACTAGATGTAAAACAAAGAAGACTAGACTGCTACACAACTCCACGGAGGCTACCTAGAAAACGGGACCCTAGGAAAGACACAGGGATCACCCAATGACAGAGAAATGGATGAGATCTACGTGAACAACCTGGATGACAGTGGGAGTAATGAAGAGCAAGGTTTGAGGGAAAGAAAGCTTAGGGGAGCAGGAGATCCCACCTGGATCAAGAACAGAAAGGGAGAACAAGGAATAACAGACCATGATAAATGATGACCACATGAGAACAGGAATAGGCAGAGTGCTCGAGAGGTCCCTAGAAATCCACAATGATACATCCTCTGTAGACTGCTGGCAATGGTCAAGAGAAAGCCTGATCTGACCTAGTCTGGTCATCAGATGGCTAAACACCCTAACTGTCATGCTGGAACTCTCGTCCAATAACTGATGGAAGTGGATGCAGAGATCCTCAGCAAGGCCCCTGGTGGAGCTCCAGGAGTCCAATTGTCGAGAAAGAGGAGGGACTGTAAGAGTGAATTGTTAAGACCAAGATTGGAAAAGCACAGGGACAAATAGTCAAACAAATGGAAGCACATGAATTATGAACCAAAGGCTATGGAGCCCCCAGCTGGATCAGGCCCTCTGGATAAATGAGACAATTGAATAGCTTGAACTGTTTGGGAGGCACCCAGGCTGTGGGACTGGGACCTGTCCTTAGTTCATGAGCTGGCTGTTTGGAACCTTGGGCTTACACAGGGACACTTTGCTCAGCCTGGAAGGAGGGGACTGGACCTGCCTGTACTGAATCCACCAGGTTTAAATGAATCCCCAGGGGAGTGGAGTCTTGGCCCTGGAGGAGATGGGAATGGAGAGGATGGGCTGGGAAGAAGGTGGGGGTAGGGGTGAGAGAGGGGAGGATAGGAGGAACCCATGGCTGATGTGTAAAATTAAAACACAAATATAAAAATAATTCATTTAATCTAAGTTCAAAAGTCCCCATAGTAATTCATTATCTCAACACTATTTAAAATATAGCCTTACTGAAACTCAAGGCATTCTTGTAATTGTTGCTCCCTCAAAATCAAAAGACTAATTACACACTTCCTCCAAAGCACAGATTAATTATTAGGATTACAAAATGGAGAAATGGAGGCATAATGAGTATACAGTGGACAAAAGCAAGACCAAAACACAGCCAGGAATAATTCTAGTCCTGTAGCTCCATGTCTGTTGTCAAAGGCCTGGATGACCTTTCCATTCCAGCTTCACTGCCTTCAATGTAGTCCTCTATTGTGGGCTGGTTCCACTCTCTCTCTCTAAACCTCTTCTTGGCAGATATCTCCTCGTTCTGACATATCTGAAACTTGGGTCCTCCAGAATAAACCAATCTTAATTTCCACAGCTTCAAACAATGGACCTTTATGCACTATATATGTGTGGACTCTTTAGCCACATGTCTGGACTTTGCAACGTTTAAATATTGAGGAAGATTCTGTAACCCCTTATCTCATGTATCCTTCATGAGTCTACAGCTGCTACCTTATGGACAACACTGTCAATTTCAGGTCTTTCTGTTGGATAAGGTTGGCACCCTTCAATAATGTTAGAAACAGGGTTCCTTTGTTCTTGCTTTTTAGGAGAAGACAATGCCTTGGAGCCTTTCTTTTCAACAGCTGGAAGTTTAGCTAGGTGGCTTCTTGCCCTAAACATACTCCTGTCATTAAATTTTGGATCAAGCCTCTCATTAATCCTATATCTTTCAGCACAAACCTCGGCACCAGTATTGCATTCCTTGGTGCTCTTTTTCCTATTCTAACCACACGTTCTGGCTTTCATTGTTGATCTCTTTTTTTTTGTTTGTTTGTGGGGTTTTATTTGCCCCATTTAACTGTTTTTCATTGTAGACCTGCATAAGCCTGATCATTAACCAACACATGAGAACACCAATTCTATATTGGTTTGAAATGCCCTCTATCGATCAAATTATTCCACTATTTTTTATTTATCCCCACGCAGATATTTAGGATAAGGTCGCAAATGCTCTCAAACCCAGTTGCAAATACTGTTCCTCTCTGAAAGCTTTTGACCTGGGCTTCCATATTCTCCTTGTCCTATGTACTACTGTCTTCCAAGCTCCTACTACAATGCCTTATTAAGGTCTACTTACAGTGATCAACTGATTTTCTTGTCCAAAGTCCCAAATTCTTCCACATTTGTTCAAACAAACCACATAGTCAAATCATCATGGCAACAGACCAACTTTGATACCAGTTTCTGTTTGTTACTGTGACAAGAAACCATGACTAATAGAACTTATAAAATGAAGTATTTAACTTGGAGCTTTTGGTTTTAGAGATTTCAAGTCTCTGATGGGGAAGCAGAGGTGTGCCAGCATGAAGATGAGAAAGCACATCTTCCTTCACAAGCACAAGGCATAGAGGGCACAGGAATGGCTTTAGTTCTTTTGAACCTCAAAGTCCTCACCTGGTGACACACAACCTCACAAGGCCACACCTCTCAATACTTCCCAAAATGCTATACCAAGTGGGAACCCAGTTATTCAAACAGATGAACCTGTGGGAGCCCATTTTCATTAAGATAACCACAGAGTTGAACACACTCCTATTAAATATGAACTCTTCATAGTGTTCACAAATAAGGACCCATTTGTGGTTTTTGCTCTTATATCTCTAAATTCTTAGTGACCAGCATGGTTCTGAAAATATAGTAGGTCAGAGGGTTGTATTTTATTTCATAGATAGATAGATAGATAGATAGATAGATAGATAGATACAGAGATAACACATAGAAAATAAAATCTAAATCCATTGCATGTGTGTGTGATTGAGTCATTATGTGGAATAAGAAGAGAAATCCCTCTCAGATTTATCTTGCTAACATTTTATGAATAATTATGGTTTTTTATTTATTTTTGGAGGTTTTTTTTCTGGAGCTGAGAACCGAAACCAGGGCCTTGTGCTTTGCTAGACAAGTGCTCTACCACTGAGGTAAATCCCCAACCCCAATTATGTTTTTTTAAATACCTGGAATATTTTAATTAAATAATTACTATCTAGAAAACACTCAAGGATTTACATTCTTTACTTCTAGAATAAGGACTTTCTAAAAAAATTTTAAAATTGGAATCATTTCACACTACATGTGTACAAAGACCTAGTTCTTTTAGCAAATATAATGAAGTTGACAAGATCGAGCTCCTCATCATTACCTTGATGTGTATGACTTATACACACTGGACATGTACAAGGTTCATGTGCTTGTTACATTTACACAGAGGAGGAGCACTTCACCGACCACAGCCAAATCCCATAGGGCTGCATGTTAATAACTAGACTTTAAAAGAAAATGAAGGCTAAGGATGAGAATAGCACACAAACATTAGACAGTTTAGAATTAAATACGGTACTCACTCAAATACTGTGGTGTAATCTAAATCTATTTCATAAAGAAAAATGTTTAATACTGTATGAAGTAATTTGCATGACTTGCATATTACATGCCTTTCTTTTAAAAAGAGATTGAGGGTTGGGGATTCAGCTCAATGGTAGAGCACTTGCGTAGCAAGCACAAGGCCCTGGGTTCGATCCTCAGCTCAAAAAGAGAGAGAGAGAGAGAGAGAGAGAGAGAGAGAGAGAGAGAGAGAGAGAGAGAGATTGAGTTCTGCATATGTATTATGATCTAGGACATTAAGAACAAAATCAATACTCTGAATTTGGGGTTGGGGATTTAGCTCAGTGGTAGAACGCTTGCCTAGCAAGCTGAAGGCCATGGATTCGATCCCCAACTCCAAAAAACATACTCTGAATACAGAAGAGAAGAAGTAACAGTGGAGGAGAGAGACTTGAAAGTGCAGTGTGAAAGTATAACTTCAGAAACTACTGACGTGGGCTTGAGAGATGGCCCCAAAGTTCAGAACACTGGCTGCTCTTCTGGGGATCCAGGTTCACATCCCAGCACCCACATGGCAGCTCACAACATTCTGCAACTCCATTTATGCCCTATACTGCTCGCTTCAGGGCCTGGATACTCATTGTTTCTAGACCTGTAGAAGACACACACACACGAATAAAAAATACATGTTTTAATTTTAAAATAAATGAAATGAGCTGAAGAAAAGGGAAGAAAAACAAATACATTGACAAAAAGCATTAATGCTACTAAACACCAAATTAATTCTTTAATTCATTAACAAATATCAACAAAAGTAAAAATAAAGCCTGCACAATGCAACTGAGGCACATAAGAACTCACAGAGACTGTAGCAGCATGCACAGGGCCTGCCCAGGCTAAATCCAGGTGGGATCAAAGCATAAAAATGAAGTGGACATGAGCTCCCACCCTTACCAAGGAAAATTCTGCAATTGATGCCCACTTGCAAAGGAAAACTAAGTTTTCCCAATGGACTGCCACTAGATATCATAACAGCAGTTAAGGATAGGACTGCTGCCCAGGGGTAGATGGCCAACACAAAATGACCTCAGATGTATCTTTATTTCGGTTTGCTTCTTTGGCCTAGGTTTTGTATGTTTGTTTTGATTTGATTTGATTTGATTTGACTTTTCCTTATATAATGTTATACAACTTTGAGTTTTATACTCTGTGTGTGTGTGTGTGTGTGTGTGTGTGTGTGTGTGTGTGTGTGTGTTTGTAAGAGAGCAAGACAGAAAGACAGAGAGAGATAGAGATTTTAATTGTTTGGTTTGGTTTCTTGGACTTTTATTTGTTTCTATTTTGAAGAGAGAGAGAGAAAGGAAATCTGTGGAATTGTATGTTCATGGTGGTAAGGAGGATCTGGGAGGAATAGGGGAGAGAAAAATCATGATCACAATATATTATATAGGAAGTATGAATGGTAATGTGATGATATAAAGACAATTAAATATATAATTAAAATAAAGAAGTACATAAAAATGTGTACATTTATTAATATATTGAAAATATGACAGAAAAATCCGTAAGCATGCACTCTAACTCAAGAGTAAATTGATAAGCTATCAGGAACAAAGTGTTCAAACACTGTTCCATGAAGACTTTAGAATATACAAGCAATTTTGTATTTATTCATTACATAGATACTATTTTGCAGAGTTATGAGAATAGTGTCACTGGTGAAGTGTTTCAAGGCTCCAAGAAGTTAAGATTACTAATTCACTCAGGCTCCTTCAGGGAATGAAAACATAGAGAATATCATGGGCTTTACAAATGTAGGTACATTTGGGATGCATATAGGAGGACATCATTGTAAGATAAGGATTTCAAAGAAAATTCTATCACACTAAATTTCCATGCCCTCTTAAGAATGGAGATGTATTATTGAAGAGGCAATGTCAGACTGAAATTAGGTCCAGATGATGTATGTCAGTGTTCTAATGACTAATAAAACAGATACAACAGGGTCACTAAGGTGAGGATACCATATCAGTAACAGCAGAGAAAGTACTGGGGTTTTTTAATTTCTGTCAGCATGAAATAGAAAGCAAATTGAGTTTAAGAATATTCTCTAAAAAAAAACTTTCTGTATTTGTATCTGAAACAAAGCAAGATGGTTCAGATAACATTGCAATGTTCTGGAGCAGGGAAGTGACTTAGAATAAAAGGGGAAACCTGAGTATGCACTCATGATCACCTGCATTTCTGCCAGATGTGGACCAGTGTGTGAAGTGTCCAGAAACTCACTATGCAGATACAAAGAAGAGCTACTGCCTACAGAAAAGGGTGACATTTCTGGCCCATGATGACCCCTTGGGGAAGACGCTCACCTTCATGTCCCTGGGTTTCTCCTCACTCACAGCTGTTGTTCTTGGGGTGTTTCTGAAGCACAGAGACACTCCCATTGTCAAGGCCAATAACCGGCATCTCAGTTACATCCTGCTCATCACTCTGACCCTCTGTTTTCTCTGTCCCTTGCTTTACATTGGCCATCCTAGCACAGTCACCTGTATCCTGCAGCAGAACACATTTGGACTTCTGTTCACTGTGGCTCTTTCCACTGTGCTGGCCAAAACTCTCACTGTACTTATAGCTTTCAAGATGACTGCTCCAGGGAGAATGAGGAGGTGGCTGCTGATAGCAAGGGCCCCTAATTTCATCATTCCCATCTGTACCCTACTACAAGTTGTTCTCTCTGGAATCTGGCTGGCAACCTCTCCTCCATTTATTGACAAAGATGCTCATTCACAACATGGACACATCATCATCCTTTGCAACAAAGGCTCAGCTGTTGCCTTCTACTGCATCCTGGGATACCTGGGAACACTGGCTCTAGGCAGCTACCTTATGGCTTTTTTGTCCAGGAATCTTCCTGACACATTCAATGAAGCCAAGTTCCTGGCTTTCAGCATGCTGGTGTTCTGCAGTGTCTGGGTCAGCTTCCTCCCCATCTACCACAGCACCAAGGGGAAGGTCATGGTGGCTATGGAAGCCCTCTCTATCTTGGCTTCCAATGCATCACTCTTAGGCATCATCTTTGCTCCCAAGTGCTACATCATACTATTAAGGCCAGAAAGGAACTCGCTTTATCACATTAGGGAGAAAAATGCTAGGAGGAAATACCTTGAAACCTAGTTCCAATATTTCTTAAATTAAAGAGCTTTAAAGCATGATTGTTCTTCACTATCTGAATACTCACATATAAAGGTATGATTTGGCGTTTGATCTCATAGGCTTTTATTTTTTGAATTAAGACATTTTTTATTCATTTTACATACCAACTGCAGATCCCACTCTAATCCCTCCTCCAGCTCCTGTCCCCATCTTCCCCCACAACCCACCCTCATGCCCTCCTCTGAAAAGTTAAGTCCTCTCATGGGGGGTTAGCAAAGCCTTATACATTCAGTTGAGGCAGGTCCAAGCCCATCCCCAATACATCAAGGCAGTACAAGGTGGCCCACCATAGCTAATGGACTACAAAAAGCCAGCTCATGCACCAGGAATAGATCCTGATTCCACTGTCAGGGGCCCCTTAAACAAACCAACCTACACAACTGTCTCCCTTATGCAGAGGCCTAGTCCAGGCCGGGGAGGCACCACAGCTGTTGGTCTGAAGTTCATGAGTTCTCACAAGATTGGTTCAGTTGTCTCAGTGGGTTTACCCATTATGATTTTGATGCCTCTTGTTCATAGAATCCCTCTTCTCTCTCTTCAGCCGGATTTCTGGAGCTCAGCCTGGGGCTTGGCTGTGGATCTCTGCATCTGCTTCCATCAGTTACTAGATGAAGGCTCTATGATGACAGGGTATTCACCAATCTGATTTCAGGGGTAAGCCAGTTCAGGCACCCTCTCTACTGTTGGTACTAGTAGTCTAAGGTGGGGTCATCCTTCTGGATTCCTGGGAACTTCCCTAGCACCCAGTTTCTCCCTATCCCCGTGATGCCTCTCTCTATTGTGGTATCTCTTTCCTCGCTCTCCCATTCCGTCTACTTCATCCCTTATGTATTGTTTGTACACCCAATAAGTTTGTGTCAGAGAAGGATTAATTTTTCATTGTGAGTGGTTATAAATTAGTGGTTGCTTTTGGGTTAGGGATGGGATTATGTGTCTTTTCCCCCTCTCAGCACCAGTACCCCACCTGACTTAGGCTTGTACAGGCTCTCTGCATCCCATCACAGTCTCTGTGCATTTGTATTGGCATTGGTGCTGCTGTGCCTACAAGACCTTGATATCTTCTGTCTCCACTGTCTCTTACAATCTTTCTGCCTCCACTTCCATCAAGTTCTCTGAGGCCTGGAGGGAGGGATATGATGGAGACATCCAATGTAGGACTCAGTGTTTCAAGGTCTCACACTACCCATTGCCAATAGTAGGTGTCTGTGTTTGTTCCCATCTAATACAGAATAAAGCTTCTCTGGAGGATGAGTAAGGTACTAAGTATAACAAAATATTGTTAGAAGTCATTTACCACTGTATTCCTTTAGTTAAACAGAAGTATTTACACCCCCCTCCCCAGATCCATAGTTTATCTAATGTCCAGTTCTTAGCCATGAAAAGATTCAGGAATGGGTTCTATCTCATGGAGTAAGCCTTAAATCCAATCATATAGTGGTTGGTTACCACCACAACTTTGGTACCATTATTGCACCAGCTTATGTTACAGTTGTGTCACCATTGTCAATCACAGGATTCGTGGCAGTGTTGGTGTTTCCTTTCTCCTCTGGTAGTGTGCAGATTACCCTCCTGTACCATGAACACTACTCAGAGGTGAAGTCTTTACATAAGCACCAAGTTATCTCAATGCTGTCAACTGTATGTAAGTAACAAAATATGTATCTGAGTTTCATGACCTTTCATTACTCCCTTGGAACCAATCTACACGTACTTGATGACTATTCAGACTGTCTAATTACCTGATTTTCTGGATGAACTTATTTATTTTCAAATTTATGTCATATTATAGATGCAGTGTTTATTTTAGTAGGCTTTCCTGGATAGATTTATGTCAACTTGTCAGAAGGTAGATTCAGTTGGAAAGAGGGAACTTCAATTGAGAGAATATAAAGACAGAGTTGCCCGTGGAAAAGCCTGACTTATGGGAATTTTCTTGATTGATTCATAAGAGAGTGCCTACTTCATTGTGGATTGTGCCACATATTAGCAGATGTTCCTGGGTGCAAAAGAATCAGACTGTGAAAGTCATAAGGAATAAGCTAATAGGCAGTTTTTTCCATGGCCTCTGAGTCAATTCCTGAATCCAGGTTCCTATCTTAAGTTCCTTCCCTGGCTTCACTAGATAATGGACTGTAAGCTGAGAGATGAATTTTCTCTTTTCTCTCAAGACCTAGCTATACCACTCTTGGGCATATACCCAAGGAATGCTCAATCATACCACAAGGACACATGCTCAACTATGTTCATATCAGCATTATTCATGATAGCCAGAACCTAGAAACAACCTAGATGTCCCTCAAGTGAAGAATGGATAAAGAAAATGTGGTAATATACACAATGGAGTACTACTCAGCAGAGAAAAACGGTGATATCATAGACATCATGAAATTTGCAGACAAATGAATGGAACTAGAAAATGTCATCCTGAGTAGGGTAACCCAGACACAGAAAGACAAACATGGTATGTACCCACTCATAAGTGGATATCAGGTATAAAGCAAAGGATAATCAGGCAACAAATCACAACTCCAGAGAAGCTAACTAACAGGGAAGACCCAAAGAGGGACACATGGACCATCCTGGGAAGGGAAAATAGATGAGATCTCCATGAGTAAACTGGGGGTGAGGGGTGGTGGGCAATAGAGGGTAGGTGAAAGGGGATGAGAACATAAAGGAATGGGATGGTTGAGCTGGAACAGGGATGGAGGAGGAAAGCAATTAAAGAAATACCATGATTGAGAGAGACATCATGGGGATAGATAGAAACATTGGTACTAGTACTAGGGAAGTTGCTAGGAATCCCCAAGGATGATCCCAGCCTGGACTACTAGCAATAGTAGAGAGGGTGCCTAAACTGAACTGGCTTTCCCCAGTGACCAGATTGATGAATACCCTAACTGATGTCCCAGAGCTTTTCTCCAATGACTGATGGAAGCAAATGCAGAAATCCACAGCCAAGCACCAGGCAGACCTCCAGAAGTCCAGTCAAAGAAAGGGAAGAGGGATTCTATGATCAAGTGCATTAGGATCATGATGGGGAAACATGCAGGGACTACAAAACCAAACTAGTGGGAACTCATGAAAGTTAGATCAATGGCTATAGGGCCTACATGGAACTGGGCTAGGCCTTCTGCATGGAGAGACAGTTGTGTAGCTTGATCTGCTTGCAGGGTCCCTTGGCGGTAGAATCAGAATCCAACCCTGGTGCATGAGCAGGCTTTCTGGAGCCCACTACCTATGATGGGACACCTTGTGCAGCTTTGAGGCAGGAGGAAGGGCTGGACTTGCCTCTGGATGTGCCTCCCCATGGGAAGTCTTGCCTTCTTCTGGGTGGAAGTAGGGGGTGAGGTGGGAAGGGAAAGCTGGGGAGGGGGGAGGGGAGAGGGGGATCTTTGGTATGTAAAATGAATGAAAATTTTTTCTTAATAAAAATAATGGGGAAAAAAACTCTTTTTTCCTCAAGTTGGTTTTTGTCACTTTTTTAAAATCAGAGCAATAGGAACCCTAATCAATACAGTTTGTTTTCAAACATTTTCCATGGTCAGTTGTGGATTTGCTTTTAGACTTGGAGCAAGAAAGAAGACAGTAGCCAGCAGTGGTGGTACACACCTTTAATCTCAGCACTCAGCAGGCAGATCTCAGTGAGTTCAAGGCCAGCCTGGTCTACAAAGTGAGTTCCAGGACAGGTTCTAAAGCTACACAGAGAAACCAGTTCTTGAAAAACAAAAAAACAAACAAACAAAAACCAAAAAAAGGAAGAAAGAAGACAGTGATGAAGATATGTAGCTGTATCAGTCATCTGTTTTGCTTCTTCAAAAACAGTACCTTACCAAATAATACACGTGAAGTTTCTTTGGTTCACAGTTTGCAAGTATATTACATCACTGCAAAAATCCAGGTCCTTAGGAGATGGAAGCAGCTGGTCACATGGGATCCCACACAGCAAAGAAGTGGAGAATGTTGATTGCTACTATTTACATCTTTTCCTCCCTTTCATTCTTTAGGGACCATGACCAATTAATTGGTGCTATCTACTCTTTTGAGGATCTCCCTCCTCAAACTAACCTACTCTAGAAAATCTCTAACACCAGTGCTCCAAGATTGGTTTCCACAGTGATTGTAAGTCCTGCCATGTTGACCTGATTGACCATTGAAGGAAAACTCATTTACCTTTGTAGCCAGGAGGCCAGAGATGGAATGAGTTTGAAATTCCAACAAGCCTTTTATGGATATACTAGCAAGGATCTAATACTTTCCTTCTCTGCTTAACTTCATAAGGTTTCCACAATTTTCCAGTAAATTTGGTGGAGTCCCCCAGCATTTTGGAGATGCCAAGGCTGCGTGATGATAAGCCAGGGGTGGCAACTGTGTATGCGGTGGGTTATAGAGTAAAAGGAATGAAGATAATCAAATGCTTTGTGGCCCTGAAGGCCTTGATAAATCCCACATGAAGGACATTGAACTACTAAATAGATTTAATTAGCACTATTAAGATTTTTTTTTTTTTTTACTTTGTTCAGATTCAGACTCTACCCCAGTTCTTCCCTCTTGGAAAAAGCATGAATTATGTTGGATTTTACATGTGTTCACAGGGAAATACAATAGATTTCATGATGGACTGAGGGTGAGTGGGGTTGGGGACAGGAGGGGTAAAGTTCAGTGGAGAGGGGCAAAACACTGGGAGAAATGACTGGAATTGGTGGGCAATTCACAGAGAGGTGAAAACCGAGTGCAATGGAAACTCCATGCAATCTACAAGACTAACCCTAGCAAAGACTCATAGTCATGGGGGATATGGAGCCTGAACTGGCCATTTGTAACCAGGTGAGGCCTCACGTGGAGGGACTGGGACATCAGCACAGCCACAAAACCTACAACCTATAGTTTGTCCTGCATCTGGAGTTTTCTAGGGCCAGAGCTTTGGAGAATCATCAAGAGACCAGAGAGACTTCATCCAGCAACTGATGGGAGCAGATGCTGAGTCCCACAGCAAGACATTAGGCAGAGCTTGGGGAGTCCTATGAAAGATGGGGAGGAAGAATGGGGGGAACAGAGGAATAAGGACACCAAGGAAACATGGCCCACAGAATCAATTGACCTGGACTCACATAGGCCTGTAGGAGTCTGACCTAGACCCTCTGCATATATGTTATGGCTGAGTAGCTTGGTGTTCTTGTGGGATTCCTAACAGTGGTTGCGGGGACTGTCACTGACTCCTTTGCCTACTTGTGGGACTGTTTTCCTCCTACTGGATTGCCTCATCTGGCCTTGATGTGAGGGTATGTGCCTGATCTTATTGTAACATATTATGCCGTGTTGGGTTGATGTCCCTGGGAGACCTGCTCTTTTCTGAGTGGAGATGAAGAGGGAGTGCATCTGGGGAAGAGGAGCACTGGAGGGAGAGACAGGGGGAGTGGAGGGACAGGAAATTGTGGTTGGGATATAATATATGAGAGAAGAATAAAAATGTCTCACATATAGATAAAACAGCTACAGCGTTGTGAGCTTTCTTTGAAGCAATGGGCAGGTCTGCTATCTGAAGACAAGAGAAGGGGAAATACTACAAATAAGCAAACTGTTGTAGTGAATGAATCTCATTACGATCGACTACATATAGACAAACATCTAGACAAACATGTGTTTTAAACAAAGGGTTACCTTCGTATGCATCTGCAATCAAAACAAAGTTTGGTTTTTGAGAGAGACTTGGGGTATTTTAAAGAAAACTATCTCTATTTTCTTTGAATCAAGAAGTTTCCTACATCTGCTTCCATCAGTGACTAGATAAAGGCTCTCTGTTGACAATTAGTGTAGTCACCACTGTGAGATCAGAACCTGTCCCTGGCACTTAGCTAGCTTTTGGGAACCTGTTCCCTATGCTGGATTACCTCACCCAGCCTTGATACAGGAAGAAGAGCTTGGTTCTACCTCAACTTGATGCTCCGTGCTTTGTTCAAGCCCATGGGAAGCCTGCCCCTTTCTGAATGGTAACAGAGAAGAAGTGCATGGGGAGAGGGATAGAAGAGAGTCTGTGTAACTGGATTTATGTTGAGGCCTTTGATCCACTTGGACTTGAGTTTTGCGCAGGGCAATAGACATGTCTATGTGCATTCTTCTACATGCAGCCATTTAGTTAGATCAGCACCATTTGTTGAAGATACTTCCTTTTTTCCATGGTATAGTTTTGGCTTCTTTGTCAAAAATCATATGTCCATAGGTGTTTGGATCTATGTCTGGGTCTTTGATTTGATTTCATTGATCAATATGTCTGTTTTATGCTAATACCATGCTGTTTTTATTACTATAGCTCTGTAGTAGAGCTTAAGATCAGGGATGGTGATACCTCTGACAGTTCTTTCCTTTTCTTCCTTTTAGATTTGTTTAGCCAGGTAGTGGTGGCACGCACCTTTAATCCAAACAATTTAAATTTAGTAATAGGTAGATCTCTGTGAGTTCAAGGCCAGCCTGGCCTGCAGAATGAGTTTCAGGATAGCCAGAGATATACAGTGAAACCCCCGTCTCAAAACAAAACAAAACAAAAAAAGATTTATTTATTTTTTGTGTGTGAGTGCTTTGCTTGCATGTATGTATGTTTACTGTGTGTGTGCCCAGTGCCCAGGGAAGTCAGAAGAGGGCTTTTGGGTCTCCTGTAACTGTAGTTACAGATGATTGTGGGAATGAACTCAGGTCCTCTGCAAAAGCAAAAAGTGCTCTTAACTGCTGAGCCATCTCTCTAGCCCTGGAGACTCATGCTTTTAGTGGGTATGGACATTGTTAGATTGTGCATGTTCCACTGAATGACCACACATCCATATTCATAACAGCATTATGGATAGTACTAATTGACATAGTGGTTATGGTGGTTTGAATAAGAATAACCTTGTCTTAGTCAGTGTTCTATTGCTGAGAAGAGACACTGTGACCACTGCAGCTCTTATAAAAGAAAGCAGTTAATTGGTGGCTTGATTACAGTTTTTGAGTCTTAGTCCATCATCACCATGGCAGGAAGCATGGCAGTAGGCATGATAGCCGTGATGCCGGAGAAGTAGTTCAGAGCTATATCCTGATCTGTAGGCAGCAGGATGCTGGCTTCGGCAGCACATGTACTAAAATTGGAATGATACAGAGAAGATTAGCATGGCCCCTGCACAAGGATGACATGCAAATGTGTGAAGTTTTCCATATTTTTAAGCTTTAGGCCCAGGGACACAACCTGTGCTCCCATAACCCCAGCCATTGCAGCCCCAGTCACAGGCCAGCAGGCAGGACTCCTGCTGGCAGGGCTGACTACCACCATCCCCCACTGGACCATGTAACCCCACTCCATCCCCAAAACCCACCCATCCTCTGAGACCACAGCTGCTCCTTGAGACACAGACTCCACCAGCTCCAATTGGACCAAGAGCTCTGATTGGACCAAGAATGGCTCCCTGAGACACGGACACCATTTGCACCAATTGGAGGAAGAGATGGGTAGATGCCAGTGCAAGATTACATTCAACAACATAAAGAGCAATATGGCACCACCAGAACCTAGTGGTTCTACATCACCAAAACTTAAACATCCCAACGCAGGAGAAGAAAGTTACCTTAAAAATGACTTTAAGAAGATTATAGAGGCCTTTAAAGAGGAAATGAAAAATTCCCTTAAAGAAATAGAGAGGAGGGGCTGGAGAGGTGGCTCAGAGGTTAAGAACACTGACTGCTCTTCCAGAGGTGCTGAGTTCAATTCCCAGCAACCACATGGTGGCTCACAACTATCTGTAATGAGATCTGGTGCCCTCTTCTGGCCTGCAGTCATACATGCTGTACACATAATAAATAAATAAATATTTTTTAAAAAAAGAAGAAGAAGAAGTAGAGAGGAGCTGGGTGGTGGTGGCGGCGGCAGCGGCGGCGGCGGCGGCGGCGGCGGAGGTGGAGGCGGCGCACGCCTTTAATCCCAGCACTCGGAAAGCAGAGGCAGGCGGATCTCTGTGAGTTCAAGGCCAGCCAGTCTACAGAGTGAGTTCCCAGACAGGCTCCAAAACTACACAGAAAAACGTTGTCTTGGAAAAGAAAAAAAAAAAGGAAAAGAAATCAACAGGAAAGAGGCAGCAGGTGGAGATAGAAGAGACAGGACCTGGATTGAGATTTTTGAAACCTCAATGCCCACCCTCAGTGGCACACTTCCTCCTACAAGGCGATACCTTCCCCAAAAAGGCCAGCACTCGGGAAGCACAGCCAAGCAGATCTCTGTGAGTTCAAGGCCAGCCTGGTCTACAGAGCAAGTTCCAGGACAGGCTCGAAAGCTACACAGACATACTCTGTCCTGAAAACAAAAACAACCCAAACATCTAGAAAGATTTATGAAATTTTATCCTGTTAGAAATGTGATATACTAATAAGCCAATTTACTCCTTTTCTTGAGACATTTTCTCTGGATGATTCATCCTTTTTTCTTCAGATGTTTCATTTGTCCAGTGATCTTCAGAATTCCTTAGATGGTTGCCTTCATTCTCCTGGAAAGACAAAAACAAAACCCTGTCCCAACCCTAATTTGGGGGAGTTTCCCTTTTGGCAAGTTATATCTGATCAAATGAAAAACTTTTGTTAGTCTTTTGTTATTGTTGCTTTTCAAGACAGAGTTTCTCTGTGTAGCTTTGTGCCTTTCCTGGAACTCACTCTGTAGCCCAGGCTGGCCTCAAACTCACAGAGATCCACCTGGCTCTGCCTCTGTAGTGCTGGGATTAAAGGTGTGCACCACCACCACCACCACCACCACCACCACCACCACCACCACCAGGCTTTTTGTTAGTCTTATAAGTTAGTTTAGATTGAATGGTCATGCTGGTTGATGAACTATCACCTCTTCTAATTAAGAGGTCTCTCTTGTTCAAATCTAATTTTTATCAATTTTGGTTGTATCCATAATTTTTCTTCCCCTGTGGAATCAAAAGCAAAACCTCTTCCCCAATGTAACACATATCCTGGTTTTCATTCTGGGGTCAACACATCTTTAAAGTAGACAGGCTGATTTAATTCAGCAGTTTATTCTATTATCCAATGTCTCACTGCAGCTATTTTCCCCTTCTCATTAGCATTTTAAAATTTTAAGTTAATAAAGCATTATGCAATCTATCTCTGGTGGTATTTATTACCCCTTTCTTTTTATTAAGCATATCTTTTATAGTTTGGTTAGATCTTTCTGTAACTACTTGGCCTGTAGGATTATGTGGTATACCTGTAATATGCTTTATGTTGTAATAAGCAAAAAACTGTTTCATTTTACCAGAGACATATGCTGGAGCATTGTCACTCTTAATTTGTACTGGTATCCCCATGGTGGCCATAACTTCTAACAAATGTGTAATTACAGAATCAGCCTTTTTAGAACTCAAAGCAGTTGCCCATGGAAATCCTGAATATGTATCTATGGTGTGGTGTACATATTTTAATTTTCCAAACTCTACAAAATAAAACACATCCATTTGCCAAATTTCATTTCTTTGAGTACCCTTTGGATTACTTCCTGCAGGTAGTGGAGTTTGGTTACACAAGGAACAAGTAGAACATTTTCTTATAATTTCCTTGGCTTGTTGCCAAGTGATGGAAAAATCTTTTTCAAACCCTTGTTATTGACATGGTGTTTTTCACGAAGTTCTGAGACTTCTAACACATTTCCCACCAGTAGTTGATCAATTTCATTATTACCTTGTTCTAGAGGGCCTGGTAGATCCATACAGGGTCTAATATGTGTTATATATAAGGGATGGTTTTTATTTCTGATTATTTCTTATAACTGAATAAATAATGAAGTTCATTCTGTATCATCTGGAATAAATTTAGCAGTTTCTGCCATGGGATGTTCTCTGTGTTGTGAATGTATTGCTATGATTGATTGATAAATAAAATGCTGATTGGCCAGTAGTCAGGCAGGAAGTATAGGTGGGACTAGCAGAGAGGAGAATTGGGGGAACAGGAAGGCAGAGTCAGAGATGCTGCTAGATTCTGCCATGAGAAGATGTTAAGATACTGGTAAGCCATGAACCACATGGCAACTTATAGATGAATAGAAATGAGTTAATTTAAGATGTAAGATCTAGATAGCAAGCCTGAGCCATTAGGCCAAAGAGTTTAAATAATATAAGCGTCTGTGTGTTTATTTGAGTCTGAGTGGCTGCCAGCCCAGGCGGGACTGGAGACAGCACCAGCTACAAGTTTCAACTCTTTCTGCATATTGAGAGTCAATAACTGTATTGAGATCCATGTCCACCCCTAGACCACATTACAAAACTTCTCTGGGGCTTGATTTCTAGGCATTTTTGCATTATGTGTCTATTAGCCTCTGCAGCCACTGCATGCATTCAGAGATACGTGTAGACATCCATGCAAGTGAAACACCCATACACACTAAAAACAAAAGCAACAACATAATAGGAAGGGAGGAGAGGGCAAGCAACAGCCTGAGCAGGAGTCCCAGTCAGCAGATGGGGCTGCCTTCCTGCCTGCACTTGAGGGCATGCCAGCCCCACTGCTTGCATCTCCATGTTGATGCTAGAGGCTCTCTAGTGAAACCCACTCTACCCATCTGTGAATGTGCTAGGAAACTAACAACCCTGGAAATAGCCACCAACAGCATTGGCCATGAGTTGGTGAAGAAATTCCTCAGCTGCTTCTTGCTGTGAGGGGAAAACCCCAACATGTGTGTCTCCCACTGTCCTCCTGGGCTTCCACAGCAGTAAACAACAGTGTGAAGTGCCAGCTGTCTATCAGTAGCTGACTCTGGCTGGAGAGTATCTAGTAACCTAATTCACATACCTTTCTATAACCAAAAATCTTGAATTTGAATCATTGCCTTGGTTTTGGATTCTGGAAGAATGTAAAAACTGTCTAGAAATCAAACCCCAGAGCAGTTTGCAATGTGGTCCAGGAGTGGAATGGGCTTAGCTATGCAGCCTTCAGGATGAAGGAACATGGGTTTGCTGAACTTATTTTGAAGTTATGAAAGAAGTAATTTCAGGGCTAAGAGTGTCAGTACATTGCTTACCTAACATACACAATAAACATAGCAAATTCCAGGAAAGCCTGGGCTACCTAGAGAGACTGTGGTGATTTGAATAAGAATGACCTCCATAGACTCATATGTTTGAATGTTTCATCCTCAGTTGGTGGAACTCTTCGGAAAGGATTATGAGGTATGGTCTTGTTGGAGGTGTGCCATTAAGGGTGTGCTTGGAAGTTTCAAAAACCTATGCCATTTCTCTCTCTCTCTCTCTCTCTCTCTCTCTCTCTCTCTCTCTCTCTCTCTCTGCCTCTAGTTTGTGAATCAAATTTAATTTCCAGAGCCATGCCTGTCTGCCTGATGCCATGCTCCCTGCCATGTGTATAAACTGATGACATGACCACTCCATGGCATCATTATGAAGGGTCCAGGAATATGGGAATAAGATAAAAATATAGGAATAAGATAAGAATATGGGTTTATGGGTTGTGGATTTATCTCAGTGGTAGAGCACTTGCCTAGCAAGCACAAGGCCTTGGGTTCGGTCCTCAGCTCAAAAAAAAAAAAAAAAAAAAAAGATAAGAATATAAGAATAAGCTTAAGAGACAGAAGCTGACAGCCATCAGCCTGGCCAGCAAAAAAAGGGATTAACCTCTAACTGTGCCTTTCCTCAGTTTACAATGGACAGCTCTGTCAGCAACTCAAATGTTAATTTTTTATTAAGGATAACCTGGAGTTAGCTATTTTTCAATATCCCTGTACCACTCACTACCAAAACCAAAGTTCACTTTTAATGAGTTCTACATGACAACCCGCTTTGCATTGTTTCACGTCCCTCCCAGTACGGGAACCCAGATATGTCAGAAAAGTTGCAGGTTTGGGCAAACATCAATTAACTGTGTCAGGAAGGGTTGTGGGGATATTCAGATATCGTTTAGCTGAAACCCTCTAAAAACCTTGTTAATGGAAAACTGTAAAATCTAAAACAATTTGTCTATAAAAGTTTAATTTCAAAATTGTAAAAATTCCTTTTTCCATGCTTAATGCTTTCCCCTTACTATAAAAAGGGACTCATAATCTCCCTCCAACTGCCACAGCCCTAGAATCCCAAAATCAGGCAGTGGTCTCAACTAGCTGATAAGCTTCGTGCTGCATGGTGATATTTTTCCCCCTTTGGTTTCTTCTGGAATAAAGTCTGCTTCTGTTTTAATAGACTTTGGTGATCTGTCCCCCATTATTGCATGACCCCGGACCCAACAGCTAAGTGGAAGATGTTTATTGTAGGTATGAAAGAAAGAACAGCCAGAGACAATCTGGAAGAGTCCAGAAGAGAGATAGAAAGTAGTAGACTGAACATGGCTGACAGACAGGCCCTGGCCATGAGAGAAGCAGGATCAGAGCAGAGAGAGATGGGAAAGTGGTGGGCAGAGTGAGAGGTGAAGACAGAGAGTACAGGCAAGAAAGAAAGTGCATCACTGAACAGCAAAGTTGAAAGTAGAAGTGAGTAGGTGGGGAAAAGGAAGCTTCTGAACTGGAGGATGTTTAGGGGGCAGGGAAAGAAGATCTGAGAAGAACTGGGATGCCAGCAAGGACTCTGAAGTGTGCAACAAATACTTGTTTTACTGAGGGAGCCTGGAGGTATGTTAATCTGGTATGTTAATAGGCACCACAGACAATCATTTGTCCCTTCTGCCAGTGATCAGGGAAGTGGCTCCTTTTGGTAGAAGGAGACTGGATATCCTGAGGAATGCTGGCTTTTGTCTCACTGACAGAATATGGGGAATTGGAGTTTTCTTTGGACATGACATCGTGATAATCATGGACTGTGGAGCCCAAATTAAACACTTTCTTCTATAAATTATCTTGGTCATAGTGTCTTGTCACAACAATAATAAAGTAAGAAGATTAGCTGTGGGCTGGAGAGATGGCTTAACAGTTAAGAGCTCTTGTTCTTGATGAAGACGGGGGTTCAATTCCCAGCACCCACATGATGACTCACAACCATCTGTAACTCCAGTTCCGGGAGATCTAGTACCTTCTTCTTGACCTCTTCAGACACTAGGCATACACATGGTGTACATACATATGTGCAGCCACAACACACATAACACATATTATAAATAAATAAATCTAAAATCAGCTGCAACAAATGAATAAAATAGACATTCAAACAAACGTCGTAAAGTGCTCTGAAGAGATATGCTTATTTAGGGCAAGGTTACTGTGGATCAAACCCAGGGCCTCCTATATGCAAAGCAAGCACTCTACCAACTGAGTTATAGCTCCAGCCCAGCTATGCTAATTCTATTGAAAACAATCCTCAGGATCTTGTTAAAATAAGAAATCAAGTGAGTCATAGCTTTTAATTGCTTTTCTCCCATCATGTTTCTGGCAGAAGAGCAAAATGTCCCTCTGGGTCTTTTTTGTCTTGATGGAGTTGATTTGTCTTCTTAGATACAGAAGAAAAAGGAGAAAAAAAGAAAAAAAAAAAGCAGCAGAGCACCTTATCAGAGAGTGAAAGCAATTATAACTAAAGGTGTGTCTTTGAAAGTCACTTTCCCAAGATGAGACAGTTCTTTTTAAAGGCCCAAGACACTCACAAGACCCTTATATTCAACATGTCTATGTATAGATTTACTCAAAAAAAAAAGAGTAATTTAGAAGCATGATGAATATTTATGTCATTCTCCATATTGTGCCAGGAAACAAGATTGATATTCTTGGGTGGGAATGTTCTCAACTCAACACCTTAGCAAATCAATTCCTTAAATTAGTTTTAAGGATTCAGAAAAATAGTCTTCCTTCTAATGTAGCATTAGAAAAAAGATGACATTTCTATCCTGCTTCTTAACATTTTTTATATATTTTATTTTATTTATTTATTTTTTATTTTTATTTTTTTGGTTTTTCTGGACAGGGTTTCTCTGTGTAGCTTTGTGCCTTTTCCTGGAACTCACTTGGTAGCCCAGGCTGGCCTCAAACTCAGAGATCCGCCTGGCTCTGCCTCCCTATTTGTTTTATTTTGTATTTAATTTAATTTTACATATCAGCCATGGATTCCCCTGTCCTCCCTCCTCCCACCCTCAGCCCTCCCCCCCCATCCACTCCCCATTCCCACCTCTTCCAAGGCAAGGTCTCCCATGGAGAGTCAGCCCAGCCTGGTAGACTCAGCCGAGGCAGGTCTAGTCTTTTGCTAGCAATGAATGTACATTTTTACTTATTACAATTGCTTATTTACGGTAGGGCATACACATGTCACAGTACACATATGGAGGTCAGAAGACAACTTGGGGGAGTCAGTTCTCTTCTTTCAACATATGAGTACCACCCCCCAAATCAGGTCATCAGGCTTGGCAGCAAGCACCCTTGCATACTGGCATGGAAATATACATTTTAAGCACTAGGATCTGCAATTACTTTAGTCAACTAGAAAGTTCTGATAATGTATATTTCAATGGTAGGAATGGAGGAGGGGTCAAGCAGGATTTGACCTGTTTAAAATGGAAGAGTGGGAGGCCCGGCAGTGGTAGCACATGCCTTTAGTCCCAGCACTTGGAAGACAGAGGCAGACATTTTTTCTGAGACCAGTCTGGTCCACAAAGCCAGTTCCAGTACAGCCAGGGCTACACAGAGAAACCCTGTCTCAAGACAAACAAACAAAAATAAAGTAGAAGATAGATCTGATAACAATTATCTATCCATATATAGATGATGTCCAGTGTTCTCTCAGTCACTCCCCTCTCTCTCTCTCTCTCTCTCTCTCTCTCTCTCTCTCTCTCTCTCTCTCTCTCTGTATGTGTGTGCAGCACATGCCCGCTACCATGTACATGCGGCGATCGGCAAATGATGCAGTATTGATTTTCACCTTCAACCTTGTGGCTTTTCTTAAGATGTACCTTTATTTACATTAGTATGAATGTATACCACATGTACACATGACCAGAGAGGCTGTAAGAGGGTGTCAGATCTCCTGGCGCTGGAGTACATGCAGATATGAGCCACCCAACATGGGTCCCCTGAGCAAGCACTCTCAACAGCTGACCCATCTCTCCAGTCCCACATTCTACCTCCTTTGAGATAGGATCTCTTGTCATCATACAGTAGCTGCTCCATGAGCTTCCAGGGATTCTCCTGTCTCTTCCTCCTACCTTGCTGTAGGAACACCAGGACTACAGGCATGCATCTTACCCAGGTCTAGCTTTACATGGGTTCTGGGCAATTTCAAGTCAGGTCTTCATGCTTGCCTGCCAAGCACTGTACCTACTGAGCCATCTCTCAAGCCCAGCAGTCCCCTTAATATGCATTGCATGCATCAACTCATCTTGTCTTCAGAGTCAGAGGCAGATGCTGTTAAGCTTGTCGATTGTGCATACCAGGACACAGAGGCTTCTGCACCATCATGTACTGTGCAGTGGTCCCTTGGTATCCAATAGGGACACTACTCTGTATAGCACCATGCTGTGAGATGCCTTTCTGTATGCTGTGAATATATCTCGCTCTGATTGGTTGATAAATAAAGCTGTTTTGGCCTATGGCAAGGCAGCTTAAGGGCAGGTGGGAAATGCAGAGAGAGAGAGAGACAGGAAGAAGAAAGGAAAGTGGAAGAGAAGCCAGCCACTGCCAAGAGAGAAGCAAGATGCCAGTAAAGCCACGGCCATGTGGCAAAATACAGATGAATAGAAATGGTTTAAGTTTTAAGAGCTGGCTAGCAAGAAGTCTACCATAGGCCATTCAATTGGTAATTAATATGAGCCTCTGAATAATTATTTAAGATCTATTTATTTATTATGTATACAGTGTTCTGCCTACATGCATGCTTGCAGGCCAGAAGAGGGCACGAGATGTCATTCATATGGTTGTGAGCCACCATGTGGTTGCTGGGAATTGAACTCAGGACTTCTGGAAGAGCAGTCAGTGTTCTTAACTGCTGAGCCATCTCTCCAGCCCCTGAATAATTATTTAATAAGTAGCTGCATGTCCATGGGCTGGGCAGGACCAGAGAAACCATTCAGGCTAAAGCACCAGGACAATGTGAGAGGGGATAGGAGGTTTGAATAGGGACATTTTTTATATTCTGTGTTATAAGGACACACTTGTACTCCATATTTGTTATGGCTAATCTTGATTGTCAGTGTGACTGGATCATCTAAGAGGAAAGGTCCTGGGCACATCTATAAGCAATTTCCTTCCTTCCTTCCTTTTTTTCTTTCTTTTTTTTTTCTGAGACAAAGTTTCTCTGTGTAGCTCTGGTTGTCCTGCAACTCCCTCTGTAGATCAGGCTGCCCTCAAACTCAGAGATCTACCTGTCTCTGCCTCCTGAGTGCTGGGATGAATGGTGTGTGCCACCACCACTGACTATAAGAGATTTTCTAGACCAGGTATTTGAAGTTGAAAGATCCACCTTGAGTGTGGGTGATACCAAGCCTGATGACCTGTTTTTGGGGGGGGACACTCGTACAGTAAAAGGAGAGAACTGCCTTCCCTAAGTTGTCTTCTGACCCCCACATGTGTACTGTGGCATGTGTATGCCCTTCCATAAATAAGTAAATGATACCTTCAGATGGCAGGTTTTAAAAAAGCTCCAACTGTTTTTACTTTGCTTTTTACTGGCTTGCCTTCACATCCCATTAAGAGAATTTTTATCATTTTTAATTATGTATGTGTGTGTGCATCTTTGTGTGGGTATGTATGTGCATGTGAGTGAAGCACCCATAGAGGGCAGAAGATGGTGATAGATTCTCCTGTAGTTAGAGTTATGTGCAGTTGTGAGCCGCTGGGATACTCTGCATGAACAAAAAGCAATCTTTTTTTTAAAGGTTTATTTATTTATTTATGTATAATGTATATAGTGTTCTGCCAGAAGAGGGCGCCAGATCTTATTACAGATGGTTGTGAGCCACCATGTGGTTGCTGGGAATTGAACTCAGAACCTCTGGAAGAGCAGCTCATGCTCTTAACCTCTGAGCCATCTCTTGGGCCCCCAAAAAAACAATCTTAACTGCTGAGCCAGCTCTCCATCCCCAAGGTACACACCCTGTAATTGTTTTTAACAAGGGCATAATATGAGACCTGAGAATATCACCATATATTCTAAATGTTCTTAGGAGACTCATTGATTCATTGAACTTGAGAAGCACTTCCTTCTTGTCTCAGGCTCTGAGGTAGGCTTTTTCCTCTACTTCTTTTTCCTCTACTTTCCTTAAATTGAAAAAGTTTCCCCATTTAATTCTGTTTGACTAATGTGTATGATTCTTCCAGAAATCAGCTTAGGAATCCTTTTCTCACCTGAGTGTAGTATAACACACCTGTGATCCCAGCCCTTTAGGAGCCCAAAGCAAGATGATCTCTAGCACAAGGATTGTTTGAGCTACGTAGATGGAGAGAGCCCATCTCAAAAAAGAATATGCGTGGGCTAGTGAAATGGCCAGGTAAATCAAAGTGCTTGCTGCCACGCCTGACCACCTGGGATTGCACGCTGGTCCCCACATGGTGGAAAGACAGTTCTGGCTTCTGAAAGTTGTCCTTTGACATCCACATGTGAAACACACACACACACACACACACACACACACACACACGCACGCACGCACGCACGCACACACGCACGCACACACACACACAAATACATGTAATTAAAATATTTAAGAGCACTCACAGAAGAGAGAAATTTGAGAGAGAGGGGATATTCTTTCCTTAATAAAGACTTCCCTGACACTACTTCACTTACTGGAAAAACTTTGTGTTTTTATTTTCTTATTATTTTTAGTTCTTTATATGTTCTTTGTTTTATTTTTAAAATGTTTTAATTCATTTTTCATACCAACCACAGATCCCTCTCTCATCCCACCTCCCACTCCTCCCCATCTTGCCCCGACCCACCCCCCACCCCCTCCTCCAAAAGAGTAATTGTGTTTTTATTTTGAGACAATGACTCATATAGCCCAGGCTAGCCTCAAACTCTATATATAGGGAGGTTGATCTTGAACTCCAAAATGCCAGGATTACAAGCATGCACCACCTGACTTCCTCTACCAACTTTAACATCTCCTACAACTGCATTGAACCCATCAGTGTTGTCCCTGTCTTTTTAATGTCTTCCTGTACTGTCCTTCACAACAGCCAAAACCAAGGGCAACTCTCGCTTTACACGGCCACTGATTCTCTGCTGAAATGAAACACACGCTGGTCGGAGTAAGAAATCTGGGGCTGGGTGTGCAGCTCAGTGTGAGAGCATCTGTGTGAGCCCTGGCATGTGTGAGGCCCTTGGTTCAGTCCCCACAGTGAAAAACAGAAAGAAAAAGAAAGGAGGAATCCCTCACATTGTCTTGAGCCTTTTAATTTTTCTGCTTCATAAGTGTGGGAGGAAAAACAACATGGTGTGCTAATGAATGCCTTCTGATCTGACAGAATTGTTTTTACCAGACTTTCTGGTGCTTGGGAATTCAGAGATGTCAATTATAACATTGTTACCAGGGCAACAGAGGATCAAGGGAGATCACCATCACTAATGCTTTAGGACACCTGCAAGGTTATTTTGTGCAAATTGTACTTTAACTGAGAGATTCATAGGACTGGAGAAAGAAATGCATTGACAACCATAATTAACATCCATAACTCTCCACACTGCATGGGACCACAAAGCACATTTATAGTCTTTTGAATATTTCCAGTTTATCTTTTTTTTTTTCAATTGGACTCTTGAACTGGTTTCATGACATGAGATTCTATCTCTTTATTCTATTTATTGTGTGAACCAAGGGCCTCACACATGCCAGGGCTCACACAGCCTCCCCTCCTCTCTTCCCTGCCCTCATCCTCTGCTCCCCTCTCCTCTTCTTTTATCCTCCCTTCCCACAGTTGTAAAATAAAGGGAGGGAAAGATAGCTTAAGAGAAGGTAGAGGCCTTTGGGGCAAGGCCTAAGTTCAAGCCTCCTGGCCCATGTGGTAGAAGGAGAAAGTCAGCTCCCAAGAGTTGTCCCTGACCACAACACATGCACTGTGGCACAGGCACACACACACACACACACACACACACACACACACACACGCACAAAAAAACATAATTTTTAAAAATTCCAAGCAACAAGTTCTTCTTAATCTCTTTCTTACACGTCTTTCATTTTGTTATTAGTATCATATTGTTTAGTGTGTGTGTGTGTGTGTGTGTGTGTGTGTGTGTGTGTGTGTGTGTGAAGTCAGAGGACAATTTACGGGAGCTGGTTCTGTCTTTCTACCATATGGTTCCTGGGAATCGAGCTCAGGTAATCAGACTTGGAAGCAAGAACCTTTACCAATGAGCCATCTCACTGGCCCATGTTCCTTGAACTACTTATAGCTACATACAAATACTTGAAAAAAGAATTTATTTTCAGACACAGCCTCACTGTGTACTCCAGGCAGGCCTTGAGATCTTCCTGACTCCTGTTGTAAGATATTTGATTACACTGTGTAAACATATGACACTCTGGCTTAATAAAAAGCTGAATGGCCAATAGGCACAATTTTTGAGGTAGAGAGGATGCTGGGAAGAAGAGTGAGGACACCATGACATGGGAGGAGACATGGAGGAAGTAGGAAAGCAGGATGGACCGTATGTAGATAAGGTAAATGAGCCTCAGGGTACACACAGATTAAGTGAAAGGGGTTAATTTAAGTTATGAGAGCTAGTTAGTAACAAGCCTAAGCTATTGGCCAAGCTTTCATAATTAATATAAAGTCTCCATGTCGTGATTTGGGAGCAGGCTGGCAGGACGAGAAAGACTTGCAAAAAACTCCACCTCCCAAGAGATAAAAGATTACAGACATATGCTGCCACACCGGGTATAGAGACTTGAACTTTTTGGAAACCAGGGCCTTATGTGTGCTAAACAAATGCTCTTCTATTGCTCAACTACACCCCTAGCCCCTCAGTAAGTGGATTCTAGGCAAGTGCTTTGCTGCCGACCCACAACCTCCAGCCCCAAATGACCCTTTTAGACCCAAACAGGGTATTATGTAGATCTAGAAAACAAACTAGAGAATAAATGAGGGCTGTCAGCTTCCTGTTAATCCTTCCTCACAAAAATACACCATTAAAATGGGAGCCAGAGACAGAGAGGCAGACAGATGTCTGTGAATTTGAGGCCAGCCTGGGCTACATCATGAGTTCCATGGCAGCCAGAACTCCAGAGCTGCATAATAGAGTAAACACACACACACAGAGAGAGAGAGAGAGAGAGAGAGAGAGAGAGAGAGAGAGAGAGAGAGAGACAGACAGAGAGACAGAGAGACAGAGAGAGACAGAGAGAGAGAGATGTCTGCAGCCACTTTGTAGACCTCACTGCCAAGGTGCTAAATCTAGATGGCAAACAAACATTTCTGTATTCTTGCAGCTCCAATCTGCAATACATCAGCAACAGGAAGTGAGGGATAGCCTTGTGAGCGATAGCTGGGGCAAGGAAAACTGTTTCTCTAACCACAGTGAATCTGACCCCAAGTGTGCAGCATTTCCCTTCGAGATAAGTAGAGTCTGTGATTCGCTGCAGGAATGTCCAGAAATTAGACTCAGTTCTGACACCAACTCCCCAGACTTAGTGCAGCCCCAGGTTGAGGGCTCTGTCCACCTAGACTGGGCCCACATCAGGTGTCAGTTGCAAGTGGTGGGTCTCCCTGTTACCCACACTTCTTCCTGACTTGGCTCCAGATCCCACAGCCCTTTGTCATCCTAACTGCCACAAGGGCTCAAGGACCTCGGAAAGCACTCTCCTTACTACTTCAGTTTAGTATAAAAAATAAGCCTTGGGGTTCTGCAAGAATGGCAGGGGAATAAGAGAAGGTGGGGTGGGAAGGAGGGCAGAGGAAACAATGACCAAAATACATTATATATAATATGACATTGTCAGAGTCTAAAATAAGTAAACAAACAAGGATAAGGTGACTCTGGTGGTCCCTGCCTGTAAATCCCAGCCACACTGGAGGCCAAGGCAAATTCAAGGTCTACCTAGGCAGCAAAGTGAGTTCAATGCCAGCCTGGAAAATTCAGGGAGACTCTGTCTCGAAATAAAAGAAGGTTAAAAGGGGTGGGGGTGTAATTCTGAAGTAGAGTGTTTGCCTAGCATTTATGGATGAGACCCTGGGCTCTGAGACAGGTGAGATGGAGTGCAGATAAGGGCCCTTGACACCAAGCCTACTGACCTGAATTTGGTGCCTGGACCCACACTGTAGAAAGAAAGACCAACTTTCACATATGGAGAGAGAGAGAGAGAGAGAGAGAGAGAGAGAGAGAGAGAGAGAGAGAGACAGAGAGAGAGACAGAGAGAGAGACAGAGAGAGACAGAGAGAGAGAGAGAGAGAGAGACAGAGAGACAGAGAGAGACAGAGAGAGACAGAGAGACAGACAGAGACAGAGACAGAGACAGAGAGACAGAGGGGGGGGGAGAGGGAATCTGTTTTTAAAAACCTTGGATCCTGGGCCTGGAGATATGGCTCAAAGGTTAAAGCGCTTACTGCTTTTGCAAAGAACCAGAGTTCAGTTCCCAGCACACATTTGGGAAACTGCAGCTCCAGGGGAATCCAATGCTTTTGGCTTCCTGAGGTACCTGTATTCACACGTACATATTCATAACCATAATCCATCATCCCTGTATGCACATCATAATGCACAAATCAATTACAATCTTTTTTTTTTTTTCAAGACAGGATTTCTCTGTGTAGCTCTGACTGTCCTGGAACTTGCTCTGTAGATCAAGCTGGCCTTGAACTCACAGAGATCTGTCTGCCTCTGCCTCATGAGTGCTAGGATTAAAGGCGTAAGCCACCACTGCCTGGCTGTTTGTTTTGTTTTTAAGACAAAGTCTCAGATAGTTCAAGCTGACTTTGAATTTTGTATATAGTTAGGGATTACCTGGACTTCTGGCCCTCCTGCTTCTATCTCTCAAGGCATGCGCTACTACACCCAGTTTTATGAGGTCCTAGGGAGGGCTTTCATCATGCTGGGCAGGCACTTTATTAACTGAGCTATAGGCCCAGCTCCATCCTGGAATAAATGAGACTCTGTCTTAAAAAAAAGCGGGGGGGGGGGCATAGGGGGGCTGGCTGGAGATATTTACTCCCTCTATCTCCTCCCCTTCTCTACCCTTCCTATAGCAAGAAGGCAGTACGGATCTACAATCCACAAATAGCCCTCAGCAGAACCCCATGATGCTGGGCAGATACCCAGATCTTGGATCACTAATCCGTGGCAGACTGGGACAGATGCACAAAAATGGTAGTGTTGGTTAACTGCAGGAGGAAGACTTAAGCCCTGCAGAAGTAAAAGCCTGTGTGTTATGAAAACCCTTTCCCACCCTTTCCCAAAGGTCCCAACAAGAAGCCAAAATACAATTTCACCAAAGTTGACTTGGGAAACAATTGAGTTCTTAGGCTGACTTACAAAGTGCAGGTGAGGGGGACACAGGCAGGAACATGGGTGACCCCAAAGCAGCGGCGTTGGAAGGTTTGCACCCAGCATGGATGGTGGCTCCTCCATGGCTGTATAAATGGAGTACCCCTCCCTCAGTTAGCTCCCTCCATTCTATCTAGCCCCTGCATGAGACGCTCACCCCAGCCCACCACTTGGAGTCATGGCAGAATTGCATACAAAATGCCTGGGAGGAGCAAATGAATAGTCAAGGGAGAGTCCAATGACCCCTCGCCGTCCATGAGGGAATACCAACCATCCACGGGCCTGATTGTGATTGACACAAGTAAACACAGGTAGCGTAATGATGATTTTGATTGTTCTCCTCAGAGGACACAAGTCTACAACACTGGTTGTTAAGACAACCAATGGGACACTGTACGCCTTAGCATTCAGACACACACGGATGATAGACCTACCGCTGTTTCCAGCACTGCCTGTCACTGTACCCAGAGCATGGGACAGCTGGTGTGGAAGGTTTTCAATTACATGCTCTATTGTGAGAATGGTATCACCACATGTCCCAACCCATTGTCTGGAACAGACAACACCAGCTAGCAACTATGGCCCTAATCCTATGTGATGGTCTAGATTCCAGTGTTGTTCAGAAATCAGCCACAGGGTGGCAGTAGCATGTTAACGGTTTAACTAGGATGCCGTTTGGATAGGTTTGTGCAGAAGCCCTTTTTGCTACTAGAAACAAGCAGGTGAGTGAGGAACCAGTCAGAGGAATGAATCTAATCTGTGTCAAAGGGTTCTTTCCTGTTATCACTAGGGTCAGCCAGGACATCTCAGCCACGAGTTGACTGACGTCCTAACATTGACCTCTGGTCTCCTCTATGTGAGCTCTATGGCATGCATATAAACACATGTGCACGCAGACACGTGCACACACATACAATAAATACGTAGATGCATAAATAAATGTACAATAGAGAGAGAAAAGAAGTCTGATGGGGGCCAGTAGCATAGCTAAGCAGGCAAAGGTGCTTGCCCTGTAAGCCTGGCAGCCTGAGTCTGCTCCTCTTAGAACCCATGTAAAGGAAGGTGAGAACTGGTTCCATAAAGTTGCCCTCTAACCTCCATATGTGATCTGCAATGTGCACATGTGTGCACACACATAGACATGCATATTGAAAATAAATAATAAAACCCGACCTATAAAAAATTTTTAAAAATAAAATAAAATAATAAATATTCTTTAATTTTTTTAAAATTAAGTCAAAGGTATATCACAGAAGAGTGGAGGACCTGAGGGCCATCAGGCTATAAGCCTCCTCTAGGCTCATATCCAATCTGCAAAGTAGGAGACCCCTGGAAGTGAGAATGTCCTCTAACTTTTGGAGGGAAGGCTCTGTCCAAAGAGCTCACGGTCATGTCAAGCCTACACAAGAGGACAAATGTCCCTGACTTTGTCCCTAGACCATAAGGAGCCCAGTGGGGAGGTCCAGAGGTTCCCTTCCCTTTAAGGCCCTCAAGCCATACAGACCACTGTATTCTCTGTCTTTGTGGATGAGCCCTGAATGACCTAGAACAGTGGTCCTCAACCTCCCTAATGCTGGCACCCTTTAATACAGTTCCTCAAGTTGTGGCGACCCACAACCATCAAATTATTTTTGCTGCTACTTCATAACTATAATTCTGCTGCTGTTATGAATTGTAATGTAAATATCTGATACACAGATAGTTTGGGGCAACCCCTGTGAAAGGGTCATTCCATTCCCCAAGGGGTCAAGACCCATAGGTTGAGAACCTCTGCCTTAGCTGGCCTAAGACCCAGTCATTTATCTTGCTAAGTCGTTAAACCTGGGGAGATGGGTCTCACCCCTTGTCTCACATAACTCACACAGCCTCACAGCTATGGCTGTCATCCTGGATCAGGGTATGATCTCTTACATGCTCCACCAGGTCCCAGAAACTTGGAACAGAAGACTTTCCCCTGGGTCTCAGATAAAAGAATCAACAAATACCAGACTCTTTTTTGTTTGTTTGTTTGTTTTTCTGGGTTTTTTTTTTGAGACAGGGTTTCTCTCTGTAGCTTTGGAGCCTGTCCTGGACTAGCTCTGTAGGCCAGGCTGGCCTCGAACTCACAGAGATCCACCTGCCTCTGCCTCCCGAGTGCTGGGATTACAGGCGTGCGACACCACCACCCGGCCCAAATACCAGATTCTTCCTATAAAGCTAAACCAGACTTTAAATTCTGCTGACTGTTCTATGCCAATTTCCCACTAACTGAAACATCCCTGGGGGGTTTGAGGGGGGGTAGGGTGAGTAAACCAAAGATCACATGTCTGGGAATGTGAACACTTGGAAGATTCTAGAACCCTCCTCCCCAGCTTCATAGAAAGTAGACAGTTTCTGGGGAGGAGTCTCTAACCCTGACCTGAGGTGATGTCTATCAGCTGTGCAGAGTTTTCACCGCATTGAGATGGATGCTTCGGAGAAGCAGCTACTTCTGAATCATCCCCGATCCTTTGTCAGGAACCCTTCACCCATACCCTTGTTAGTAATGTCAATAAAAATTGATTGATTCAACACGCTGGACTCTAGTGCAATGATAATTTTGGCCTGTCACGCCCCCTCCCGTGTGTGTGTGTGTGTGTGTGTGTGTGTGTGTGTGTGTGTGTGTGTTGTGCATCTCACCAGGAAACGTCAGTCACACAAAAGTACTTTACTGTCATATCTAACCCCAAGACCCTTCTAAAATATTGTGTGTAGAAACCACTGACCTTGCCTGGGATACTAAACCAGATTTTAAACAAGATTCCCGCTTGCCCAGCCTGAAGCTGCCTGATTCCCAGATGGTACAGTTTTATGGAGGCAGCTTTTATAGAAAGTGACAGTGAGCTTCACAGAAGTCAAAGGATCTGAGGCCCGATATGGACAACCCCATATCAGCTCAAAAAACTGAATGAATTGCTTCCACTATGGCTCCTCCAGCTGGAGACAGGTTGAGATTTATCATCTACACTGCATTCAACTTATGTTTTCCCATGCCCATACTTCTATCTGAAGTGAAAGAAGTCTGTTGAAACCAACAGCCCAAGTCAGGTATGGTGGTGCACACCTTTAATGCCAGCACTCGGGAAGCGGAAGCACTCAGATCTGTGTGAGCTCAAGGTCTACCTGGTCTACCTAGTTCCTGAACAGCCAAGATGAGAGAGAGAGAGAGAGAGAGAGAGAGAGAGAGAGAGAGAGAGAGAGAGAGAGAGAGACAGAGACAGAGAGAGACAGAGAGAGAGACAGAGAGAGAGACAGAGACAGGGACAGAGACAGAGAGAGAGCCCTATCTTAAAAAACAAAAACAAAAAACACCATAATACCTTGACTAAACCCTCCAGTTAAATGCCTTCTTTCCTAAGAGTTGCCATGGTCATGGTGTCTCTTCACAACAGTAGAACGGTGGATGACAACAGGTGCTTCCCACCAACACTGACAACATGCCTTCCGTCCCTGGGACCTGCTTGGTTGAAGGAGAGACCCGACTCCCCAAAGTTGTCCTCTGCCCTCCCTCCATGCATGCACGCTAAGTTGTGATAGTGAAGAATGGAATCTACCGCTAGATGGAGACAAGGCATCATCTCTTCTCTTAAGAGTTACTCTAATGGAGCGGGTCAGTTCCCCCGCCAAGGGTCCACCATGAGGAAGGCGAATCCACCTTAAACCACGCAGTCCCTACAAGCCATTGTGTGGTTCAGCTGGGTCTGCCCACCTTTCGGAATCCTGACTTTTTCTACTCTGTACACTATACATGTGTGTGATTTGACTTTACGCACATGCATATTATATATAATGATTTGTTTTTAAGGTTTGCTTTCATTATTTTCAATCATATATTGCATAGGTACCTGTTGAGACAAGAAGCATTGATCCCCTAGAGCTGGAGTTACAGGTGATATGAGGTACTTAACATGGATTATACTGGGATCTGAACTTGAATCCTCTGCAAATGTGGTGTCAGTAATTAACCCTAAAGCCACCCCTCCATCCCCCAAATGCAGAAAATTTGTATATAGGGTTGTGATGTAAACTTTGTCCTTACTCTGTCCCTGTCCCAAAATAAATACTAAAATATTTTGTAAATATTTTAAAGAAACAAAGGGCTAGGCGATGGTGGCACACATCTTTAATCCCCGCACTTGAGAAGCAGAGGCAGAAGGCTCTCTGTGGGTTTGAGGCCAGCCTGGTCTGGTCTACAGAGCTAGTTCTAGGACAGCCAAGGCTACGAAAGAAACCCTATCTCAAAAAATAAAAACATAAATTTAAAAAAAGAAAGAAGGAAGGAGAAGGGGGCATGAGGAAATTATTGTTCCATCTTTTTTCCATGTGTTGGAAACCCTGTCTCAAAAAATGAAAACAAACAAACAAACAAACATAACCACAACTCTGAATCTTCATCTCCATGACGTGGAAAGAGAAGGGTGAAAGTTGAGACTCACAATGCAGGAGAAGGTATGTGCTCCCCTAGAACTGGAGCAGAATTGGTAGGCATGTCGGGTGGCAGGAGTTGCTTCCAGACTTGTGTATAATAATGATGAACCATTGTTTAGTCAGACAAAGAAGAAAAGTTAAGAAAGTCAGGAGATACTGGAAGGCAGCCATGCTCTGGTAGGTAAGAGACACAGCAAGTTGAAAAAGCAGGCTGCAAGAATGGTTGAGTTATTTTTACAACCTGAGGGCAGCCAAGAGCCGAGTGGGAAGCAGCCCAAGAGAGGTGGTTTCCAGGTCAAAGTTCTACTACGAGAGCTCTATTTACCATTGCCCTGGCAATGGATCCCCAATGAAGGTAATGACCAATCTAGAGGAGCCTCTTACAAATGTGGTTGTAATTCAGAGGCTCTGCTTAGTCTGTGTTTGGTCTGCTTTGGGGTAAGGTTGGAGGAGGAGTTAAAAAGGATTTGTTGGGGCTATGGGGAGATGGCTCAGCAATTAAGAGCACTGGGTGCTCTTCCAGAGGACCCAGGTTCAATTCCCAGCATCCACATAGTGGCTCAGTACCATCTGTAATAAGATCTGGCGCCCTCTTCTGGCCTATAGGCATATATGCAGACAGAACCCTGTATACATAATAAATAAATCTTTATATATATTTTTTAATTTATTTACTTTTATTTTATGTGCATTGGTGTTTTGCCTGTAGGTCAGATCTTTGAGTTACAGACAGTTGTTAGCTGCCATGTGGGTGCTGGAATTTGAACCTGGGTCCTTTGGGAGAGCAGTCAGTGCCCTCAACCACTGAACCATCTTTCCAGCCCCATAATAAATAAATCTTTAAAGGAAAAAAAAAAAGGATTTGGTTGGCAAACAAGGGAGATGTCATGAAGGAAATGATAGAGCTTCTGCTTCCTGTCCTCCGTGAAGAAGCTTCTCCACCATATCATTCTACTTCATAACCAGCCTGGAAACATGGAGCCAAATGCATGGACTGAATCCTCTTAAACCAGAGCAGAGATAAACAGTCTTGCTTTGTTTCTGTCAGGTGTGTGGTCTCAGTGATACAAAAGTAACAAATGCATTATCGCTTCTGGAGATTCTTATTGTCCAAACCTCATCAGGTCAGGATCAACATAGCCTCTTACCTCCTAATCCAGTGTAAGGGTAGCATAATTAAAACACAAAACCTTATTGTACAACTCTCATGTGGCGTGGGAAGAGATGCTCCCCCTAACCCCAGCCCATCAATATCTGAGGCAGATAGAAGAGCTGGCCCTGGGGTGGAAAGAGCCGTCCCTGCCCCTCATCAGCTGCAGCACCAGGAGAGTGGCCCTCAACCTCACCTGGACAGCACTGCTGTGTTGCTACTGAGCTGGCCCTGAAGGTGTAGGTGTGGGAGAACCGCCCGAGGATGTGAAAGCCAGAGAAATGCCCAGGGCAGTGCTGGAGAGCTCACCCTGGCGGTGAAGACAGGAGAGAGCTGGTAGGGCTGACCAACCCTGCAACTACCCAGGCCCAGAACCAGGGTTATGTGTTAGCTCACCCCCACACCCACGCCATCTGTGATCTGCTGGAGCATGGGCGTGGGGGTGGTCTTGTGGACCCAGGGCTACAGGATCTCCAGGACACAGGGCAGCAACAGAATGTCCAGGAAGAGTCTCAGTGAGGGCCCAGCATCAATGGTGTAGCAGAGACCAGGAGCCTCAAACCAGACCAAAGATTCTTTGCAATGAATGCCTGCACATAAAAATATATGGACAAAGGGGTCTACTGCATGGGGAAAAAAAAAAACCAACCTTATTTTAAATTCCAATACAGTAAACACCCTTCAAAAAGAGTTTTCCAGCTGGGTAAGGTGGCTCATACCTGTTATTCTGGCACTCAAGAGGCTGAGGCAGGATCATTTCTGCAAGTTCAGGCTATTTTTATAGAATGAGACTGTTTCTAAAACACCAAAACTTAACTCTTGATTTTTACTTAAGTTTGCCAGGGGCCTGGGATTGTACCTCAGGGGTAAAGTACTTGCTAAGCATGTACAAGGGCATGGGTTCAGTGCCCTGTGCTAAAGAGCAAAAAACCAAAACATTGGGAGAAAAATTAGGATTTTAATCCTTCAAATTTGGGAGCCTGGAGAGATGGCTTAGCAGTTAATAGTGCTGGCTTCTCTTCTAGATGACCTTGGTTTAGCTCCCAGCACCCACATCGTGGCTCACACCAATCTGTAGTTCCAGTTCCAGGGGATCATCATATGCCCTCTTCTGACCTCTTTGGGGAGCTATGCCTACAAGTGATACACAAACATACATGCCGTTAAAACATTTATACACGTAAAAAAATAAATAAATAAATTGCCAGGGGCCAGCCTGATGGTTCAATTGGTAACATGCTTGCCGCTAAGCCTGACAGCCTGAGTTCAAACCCTGGGACCCAAGGGGTGGACAGAGAAAATCAGCTCCTGAAAGTTATCTTCTCATCTCCACACATGTGTGTCACCCCTTAAAATAGATAACATATAAATATAGAAAATATATAATATAATATATATAATTATAGCAGCCAAGTGGTGGTGGCACATGCCACTCAGGAGGCAGAGGCAGGTGAATCTCTGAGTTCGAGGCCAGCCTGGTCAACAAAGGACAGCCAAAGTTACACAGAGAAACCTTGGCTGGAAAAACCAATATATAATGTATGTAAGCTATGGGATGTCTTTCTGTACACTGTGAATATATGTTGTTCCCATTGGTTAATAAATAAGTTGCTTTGGCCTATGGCAATGCAGCTTAGAGGCAGGCAGGAAATCCAAGGAGAGAGACAGGAAAGAGAAAGACAGAGTCTGGGGAAGAGTGGCCAGCAGACCAGTAAAGCCACGGCCATGTAGCAACACGTAGATTTATAGGAATAGGCTGCCTGAGCCATAGGCCATGGCCAGACAGTTTGTAATTAACATAAACCTCTGTGTGTTTACTTGGGACAGAGTGGCTGTGGGACCAGGTAGGACACAGGAAAAGTTCTGACTATGTATGTATATATATATAATTGTTTTCAAAGTGTGGTAGACTGAATCTATGCTCACAGCAAAGCCAGAAAAAAGAAAAAGAAGGGGAGGGGGTAAAGGGGTATGGGAGGGAGGAGACATGAAAGGTGAAGTCTTGTGGGCCGCAAGAATATATCACAGAGATTCAGCTGTGTATTAAAACTGAACTTTGACCAGCCAAGGGTCTGTCAAAAGGCAAAGCCACTTATGAATATTTGGTGTTACCCAGCCTTTAATATTCCAGCTGTCTTCTACTATGAAATCCTTACGTGCACAGACCAATTGGTAAACAGTTCTGCTCCCCAGACCTGCTGAACCTAAGTTACTAACTGCCCCCTTGAGCTTAGGAGACAAGCTGGAGGGAGATGCCTAGCTTTGTTTCCTGTGCTAATGAAGCTCAGACCATCCCCTGCCTTGAGGAGGCCTAGTGGTTCCCCAGAGCATTTTGACTGAGAACAAAAGAGGTTTTTGCATATCAAGGTAAGAGGTAAAACAACATTCCTGAGGAGGCAGGGAACCACTTGCCCAGGGAAAGAAAAGGCAGGCATTTTCTGTAGACAGATACAGAACAGTGTGGCAAGAGAGAAGAGAGGATGACAGAGGTTCTATAGAGGGTAAACAGATCTTGAGCAGAGTTTTCTGAGTGCCAGGAGTAGAGAGCAGCAGAGATGGAGAAAGAGGGTACAGAGGACGAAGATGAGGCTGGAAGCATAGGAGTTAGTTGTTAGCAGGACTATGAGCTGGGGAACTGGACAGAACTGTAGTTATGGAGACAGGATTTTACTTTACTTCCCAGAGACATCAAGTAGATGGATATAGAGGTTGGTATGTCTAGAATTATTCCTACCTTGAATGCCTGGTGGACCTATTGCTGAATTGATAGAATTTTGTCTTTGAGGAATAAAGTTAATAGACATAAGAATATAGTGTACATAGATTTTTTTTTTTCCTGTGTAGCAAAGCTCCCCTGGACCCTGGGGAATCAAAAGGGAAGGGGTTTTCAAGATAGGATAAAGTCACTAACATTAACTGAACATCATTTACCACAGGCCAGTCACGACTTTTAATCCTTCAACAACCCTAATAATGTGGTATTAAACCATTTTACAATCAAAGAAAATATGGTAGTGTTGTCCACTCCCCTGAGAGGTCTAGGAGAGGACCCAGCAGGAAGCTATCGTGCAAAAGGGTGAAGGTGGTTAATCTAGTGGAGTCTGGACGCCTGGAGTGTTCCCCGGCTGCTAATCACCAATGATCCCGGCTTCTCTGTCCATCTCCAGACAGTATCTTCTCATCCCACATGCCTACACCCAGTTTTGCTGAGGCAGGAGGCCACCAAAAGCAGAGTTGCTGCTATGCCAGTCAAAAGTAACTAAGATGCCCAAGCAGATGAGGACCAGCCCGGCCACTCCCAAACGAATGAGGTTTCCCTGAGTATAGTCCGAGGAGCCAGAACCTATGGGCCAAAGAGAGGGAGACAGGGTGTTGGTCCCATATCCCAGAGCCATGATCCTCTTCTGCATATCTGACACACAGATGGAGTTGTAGACTCAACTCCCAAGTCTCTAAATTGAATGGGGTTGATGTCCCTGGACCCTTGGGTCTGAAGAAGGCCCAGAGCACCTCACCTTCGGAACTGATGACCAGTGGCGGGCTGCGCTGTGACAGCACATAGGGAGCAGATGGTGTGTGGTAATAACAACTGTAGGTGCCCGGAGCATGGGCGCCCATCAGAGGGAAGTCAGCCCAGGGATACACGGAGTCGATGTACTGCAGAGGGGTCGCCACTCCCACGCGGTACAGCGCAAAACTCATGCCTGGCATGCGGCCTGCACAGCGCAGGCTTATGTTGGCTCCCGGAGCTACCACAGGCCCAGGCAATGCAACCAGTGTTGGTCTGGGCAGCTGATCTGTGGAACACAGGCAAGGTTTTAAGTAGGCAGGCTTATCTGTCTCTCCGTCCCCCTCTTCCTCCTCCCTTCTGTTCTGCCTCTCTTCCCATCCCCCAATCTCACCCCCCTCTTCCCATATGTTCAAGAATCTCTTAATCTACCTCCCTATCATCTCTCTCCGTGTGTCCCGCTTCCCCGCCACATCCATCCTCCACCTTAAGCTCATTCCTGTGCCCTTCTCCCATTCCTCCCGGATCTCACCTGTCACCAGCAGTTCTAAGACATTGCTGGACTGGGACCAGACACCCGGTCGCCAGTCTGTCCTGCGATAGCGGCAGTAATAACTGCCTCCCTGGGCCAGAGACACTTCCTCCAGGAAGAATTCAGCCAACTCGGTGGACATATCTCGGAAGAACAGGGGGGTAACATCACCAGTTCTGAAGAGTGCAAACCGCCAGGCAGGTTGGGGTGCACGGCACCTCAAAGTCACGTTGACTCCTGGAGTCACAACTGCAGCAGGATGAGCCCCCAGCCAGGGCTTGGGGTTTGAGGCTGGGGGAGCTTAATAAAGAAAAGTGCTTGGGTCCTCCGGACCCTCCATCCCAGCAGCCCCAGGAGACTTAGAAGAAGTTGGACAGACACCGATCTCTATTGATCTTAGATCACTATAAAGGAGAGGAGGGCTTGGAGTACAATTACAACTGGCCCAAACTAGCTGAAAATCACAGGAGTAAACTCTAACTTTGAGCTTTTTTTTGTTTGTTTTGTTTTTGAAGAAGGGTTTCTCTGTGCAGCAGCCCTAGATGTACTGGAACTTGCTCTGTAGACAAGGCTGGCCTAGAATTCACAGAGATCCTCTGCCTCTGCCTTCTGAGTGCTGGGATTAAAGGTCTGCACCACCATGCCCACTTCTAATTTTGAGTTTTCTGTTGTGGAATATTTGTTTACACTGTGAAGATGTGTCTTTGCCAAGGCACCTTCCGATTGGTTTAATAAAGAGCTGCATGGCCAATGGCTAGGCAGAAAGAGGGTAGATGGGACTTCTGGGGACAGAGAGGACTCTGGGAAGAAGAAAAGTGGGGCACCATTAAGACATGGAAGAGTAGGACACAGAAAATGGGAGAAAGGTAAAAGCCACATGGTAGAACATAGATTAATAGAAAATACGGGTTAATTTAAGTCATAAGAGCAAGTGGGACAAGCCTAAGCTAGTGGCCAAGCTTTTATAATTAATAATAAGTGTCTGTGTCCTTATTTGTGAGCTGGTGGCCCAAAGGAAAGTTTGACTATAGCTTTTCCCTGTAGTTATTTGTTTGTGCCCAGAAGTGAACCCAGGGCCTTATGCATTGTGGGTAATCACTCACTCTACCACTAAGATATAGCCTCAAACCTCCTCCATATATATATATTTTTTTGAGACAGATCTTGTGTAACCTTGGCAAGCCTTGAACTTGCTATGTAGAGAAGAATGACCTTGAACTTCTGCTTCTTCTGGGTTATAAGCATGAGCCACCATCAGGACCACCACCTCCCCTCCCCATCTATGCAGTACTGGGGCCGGGTGGGCAAGCAATCTACCAATCAAACTAAATTCCCAAGCCCTTCTCTGCAATTTTAAAGCATGGTTGCAAAAGAGAATACCAGAAATGGTTACTTTGGTTTTTTTTTTGGTCTTACTATACTGTGGGGTTTTGTTGTTGTTGTTGTTCATTTGTTTGTTTTGAGACAAAGTCTCACTGTGTAGCCCAGTTTGTTCTAGAGTTCACTAGTGGTACAGGCAGGCTTCAAACTTGTAATCCTGCCTCAGTTTCCAAGGGCTAGGCTGACAGCCCTGCACCACCACACCTCACTACAGGTAGCTACGGTTTGAACATGTTCCCCAGCTTAATCTTTGCTATAACAATGTTGACAGGTGGGTCTTCAACAGGTCATAGAATAGCGAGCTGAAGAGATGACCCAACAGTTAAGAGTGCTTACTGCTCTTGCAGAGGACAAGGGTTTGGCTTCTAGAACCTACACTAGGCAACTTATTACTCCTTGTAACTCTAGCTCCAGGGGGATCTTGACATCTCTGGCCTCTGCAGGCACCTGCACTCATGTACATATACTCTCACACAGACACAAACACATACACATAATTTTAAAAAAAAAGTAAATCTCTTTCTTAAATAGGTGATAAAACAGTGGGGTACATGTAACCATTCCTCAGTGAGGGCTAGGGGGTGTGGCTCAGTGGTAGAACATCTCTCTAGAATGCTCGTTGGGGGACTGGGAATGTTGCCCGGTGACAAAGTACTAGCCCACTACGTACAAGACCATAGTTTCAAACCATCCCTAGTACATATCCAAACAACAAAAACGTAACATGGTTAATGATCCAATAATTCCACTGCCTCACCATACACAGGCATAAATAAATAAATATTTATTTCATAATAAATTTAAATTTCATAAATAAATTTAAAATGTAAAAATAACTGTAATGATTGGGAAATATCTCCAAGACAAATTGTTAAGTTTAGCATTTAATACCCAGAGCAGAAAGGGTCATGAAATACCAATTTTGATCTGGCAAGAAAAGGGGGAAGTGTGTAAATGCGTGATGTGTATGAATGCATGGAAAGCTTTTTGTGGGATCTGAAGCTTGTTTCAGGAACATAGGAAGGGGAAGAGGAAGATTGTTATATCTTTTGGTAATAACAGAGTCTTTATAACAATGAGTACCCATTAGCTGTATCATTTAAAGTAACAGCCAGTGGTGGAGGTGGTGGCAGCAGCGGCGGCTGCGCACACCTTTAGTCCCAGCATTTAGGAGGCAGAGGCAGGCAGCTCTCTGTAAGTTCAAGGCCAGCCTGGTCTACAGAGTGAGTTCCAGGACAGCCAGGGCTACACAAAGAAATCCTGTCTCAAAAAGACCAGAAAGAAAAAAAGAAAATAATAATAATAATAATAATAATAATAATAATAAATAATAATAATTAAAATCAGGGGACAGATGACTCAGCAGTTAAGAGTACTTGCTGCTTTTGCAAAAGGCCGGGGCTTGATTCTCTGCACCACATGGTGGCTCATAACCTCCTGTAACTCCAGTTCCACAGGATCCTCAGCTAACTCTGCCAGCACCAGACATGGATGTGGTGCACATACATGCATACAGACAAAATACTCACCTCTAATGGTCACTAAAGGGATGGAGGGAAGAGAAGGGAGAAGAGAGGGAAGGGAAGAGGCCAAGGAGGAAAGGAATGGAAGAGGGAGGAGAGGGAGGGGAGAAGGAGGGAGGTGGGGGAAGGAGACAGGAGAAAAAGAAGAAAGAAAAGGAACAAGGGAGTTAGGGGAAATGAAAGGATGGAAAGAGGGAGAAGGGAGAGAAGAGGAGGAGGAGGAGGAAGAGGAGGAGGAGGAGGAGGAGGAGGAGGAGGAGGAGGAAAGGGGAATGAGGAAATCTGGGGTGAAGCTGGGCATCCAAAGAAAATGATTTGGTGGAGATGGGGTTGTGAGTAGCATCAAGGAGAGCACTTGGAGTCCGCCACTCACCTGTTGGTGTGAAGTCCCCATGACACACAGGCCCTGCAGAAGGTTAGGAGCCAGCTCTTTCCAAAGCCCTTTGTGACTACCAGTCTTCCCTCACTGGAAGCCCTGGAATCTGATTACACAGTTTCTTTTTCCTCTGGGAAATAAGAGTCCTATCCCTGTCTTCTTTAGGATCCAGCAAAACTCTAGACTTCCATTCCCCAGGTACTTAAGAAGCCAGTGGTCTGACCTAAGAGGACGGGCCTCTGCTTTCCCTCTTGGGGTTTGGAAGTCTGGATGCCCTCCTCTTTCCAGTGCAGGAGTCCTGCCCAACTGTCACGAGAACTGAGTATATTCCTTGACCCTAGATATCACTTACTTTCCTCCTGCCTGGAGATCCAGAGAAATCTATGCTCACCCCAGACCCAGCAGTCTGTCTTCCCCCATTTAGGACTCCAGTATCTGGGTACCAGTCCTGACTCTTTTTTCTAAACTGGATGTTGAATTCCAGATAATGAGATACAGCTCTCAGCCCAGCCAAGGACCCACCCACACACAGGGGAGGGACAGCTCACAGAGAGTCAACAGCTGGAGGATCAGCGACAGGACCATGGCCGGCACTCTCCGTGGAGCTGGGGAAAAGGCTGGCCCTGCCTCCTATCCTCTGAGGAAATGAAGCAGCACCAGAAAGCCATGCGAGAGCCCTGTTTAGGGAAGAGAGGAGTCAGGTGGAGGCCACTGGGTAACCGTGTCATTGCCGCGTTGTCTTGGAAAAAGTTGCAGGAGGAATAGTCACAGCCTCCAGTACTCATTAATTCCATTAATGTAGGGGAGGAGAGCTGGGGATGTTGTAGCTAAGGGTGTTGTAGACTGCTTGCCCAGTGTGTTCTAGCCCCAGTGGTGAGAGGAGAGGAGAGGAGAGGAGAGGAGAGGAGAGGAGAGGAGAGAGAGAGAGAGAGAGAGAGAGAGAGAGAGAGAGAGAGAGAGAGAGAGAGAGAGAAGGAGGGAAAAACAAAACAAAACAAAAAGGAGGAAAGGGAGAGAGATCCTTGGTGCACAATACATACTATGCTGGTGAAAAGAGAAGGCTCAGATTCCATCAGTGCCTCACAGTCCCGGGTCTCGCTGACTCAAGCCGATAACTTTTTTTTTTTTCAGTGATGTGCACGGTTAAGGAAACGGTGGCTCAAAATAAAAATTAAAGACGGCGCGAAAATGTGACAGTCAACGGTAAAGGACTTGCCTAAAATCCACCAGCTACAGCCTAGGGACGAGGTTCAGTGGGAGATGGGTAGTCTAGCCTGTTCTGGTTTCAATCTCCAGCGAGACTGAGGGGCGGGGAAAAAAATGCTGTGAGCTGCACGCTCGCAATTTAAAGCACAGAAAATCCTTAATCTGCCGGGTGGTGGTGGTGGTGCACACCCTTAATCCCAACACAGAGGCAGGTGGAGCTCTGTGAGTTCAAAACCAGCCTGGTCTGCTGAGTGAGTTCCAGGATAGCCAGAGCTACACACAGAGAAACCCTGTCTCGAAAAACAAACAAAACAAGTCCTTAATCTATTTGGTATCAATTTAGAACTTCCAGAATGAGGGGCTGTCTAGATGTGACCTCATTGTGAAGTGGACTTTCTTGCAGAACTCCAGGTTATTTTGATGCTTTTTTTTTTTTTTTTAAGCTAAAAGAAAAAGTTGAGACCAGCAGGTGTGCAAAGTCCTTGTGGTTTAAATCTTTGCGGCCAAGGGTCTCCGCAAAGTTTAAAGCGTCGGCTAAGCCTCGCTCGGGAACTACAACTCCCATCGCCCTCACCTTCCTACTCCGCTACTTCTACTCGGAAAGACGCAGCCCAGGGGGCGGAGCTTTGCGCAAAGGAAGGGACCACAACTCCCAGTGAGCTCCGCGCCCTGGTCGCCTCCAAGACCAAGATGGCCGGGAGTAAGTACCGGCTTGCTTACCGGGAGAGGTGCTGGGGGCTCAGATAGGTCCCAGGGAGCCGTGGGCTGACGCGTGACTGAGGCTCAGCAGAGCTCTGGGGGCGCGGTGGGATCCGTCCCAGAAGAGGGGCGCGGCGGTCACGAGGGTGCTCTTGCAGAGTAGGAGTGGCAGGAGAGGGCTAGAGGTCACCGCAGCAGCCCCCAAGGGTGACTCTTCTCCCACCTCTCTAGGAATCTCCGCCTTCCTCAAGAACGCCTGGGCGAACGAGCCGGTACTGGTGGTGTCCTTCTCCGTCTGGGGTCTCGGTGAGTGCTGCAGGAGCAAATGTGCATCCTCCACCCTGAGGACATCAGCCTTCCACAGCTCATCCTGCATCCCCCTTGCCCGTTCTGTGCCGACATTACCGTAGCCTCCTTTCCTCACCACCCTACACACCAACGCAAGACAGCCTCGCTTGTACTTTGACTTCGAGGTGCCGAGGTCCGTCGTAGGCAGATCTCCCAGCAAGCCTCTCTGCTGAAGAACCTGCCTCGGGACAGGGCTGTTCACAGTTCAGATGCACTGAAAGCCCTGGGAGGTGACCTGTTAAGCAAATTCTGATAACGAAGGGCTGGGGTGAGACCTGTGGTTTGGTAGTTATCACAGTCCCATAGTTATTGTCAGTGTCGCTGCCCCGGAGTGTGATAATGAAGTTCTAGAACCCCCCACCAGCCCGACTTCAAAGACCTAGAATAGATTTAATGTAGAAAGTGTTAAGATAGTTATTTGAGGCACGCTGATTACATTTGTGTGTGTGACTATCACCAGTCGGTTGTGGAGGTCAGAGGCCAACTTGCTGGAGTCAGTTCCCCCACTCTGGGAGTCTCAGGGGTTGAACTCAGGTTGTCAGCCTTGGCAGTAGGTCCTTTGACTTGCTGAGCTCTCTCACAACTCCAAGGTTAAATACTTTCTAGAACTGATTTTATTTTTACCTTTTCAGTTTGTTTGTTTTTAAATATAAGTGACACACCATTTAGCCCAAGCTGGCCTCAAACTCACAGCAGTCTGCCTTGGCTTGTCAAGTTTTATTACAGGCACAAGCAAATCTTTGTTTAAAAGTGTGTGTGTGCCTGTGGAGGCCAGAGAGGGCAGAGGGCAGTTGTGAGCTAGTGAACATGGCTGCTGGGAATTGAACTCAAGTCCTCTGGAAGATCAGCAAGTGCTCTTAACTGATGAGCCATTTCTCCACATTTTAAAGATAGATTTATGTATATATGTGTTTCTGTATGCCACATGTGTGGGAATGCCCACAGAAGCTACATGAGTTTGTGTCAGCAACCCTGGTCTATTAACATTTCTGTTGCCAGGCAGTGGTGGTGCACTTTAATCCCAGCACTCAGGAGGCAGAGCCAAGCGGATCTCTGTGAGTTTGAGGCTTGCCTGGTCTACAGAGCGAGACCCAGGACAGGCACCAAAACTACACAGAGAAACCCTGTCTCGAAAAAAAAAAGTCCTGTTATATACCCATCTCCACTCCCGAAGACTCCTGGCTACAGCCCACATGGGCTAATCCAAAAGCTGTCAACTTGTGACCAGCCTTTGGGCCTCATGTGTTCTTGAGTACTAGGCTCCAACCTCTCTGCTACTCCCCACTCTCAAGATTTACACTGATCTGTGATAAGTGGGGATGGTGGAGTGCTGAAGGACCCATGAAGGGTCCTCCTGGTTGTGCTGGCTCTTCCTGCTCCCCTTTGCCAGGGCTGTTTCTACCCTTTCCCCACCCCTCGAGAGCCACTTCATCCTTGGATCTCACATGTATGCCTTTCTCCACAGCTATAATTATGCCCATAATCAGCCCCTATACCAAGTATTCTGGCATGATCAACAAGGCCACACCCTACATCTACCCAGGTGAGCAGAGACCTGTGCTGGGGGCGGGGTAGGAACAGCTGTGTGGGAGAGTCCCTGCGGCATTTTGGATGTTCTTTGTACTTTTAACTTAACGTGCTTTGAGTTTCTCGCTCCAGATTTCTGGTCTCTGTTGCTCTGTCCTGTTAGAGAGATCTCCCTCATTTGGCTACCTCTGCTGAATCTCTGGCCCTACTCTCCTCTTTCTCACCTGGCGTCCAATACTGTCTGTGAATATAGAGACAGACTAGCTCTTCTCTCCAGGACCCTGGAGATCTGCGATCTCAGTCGCTCATCCTTCTATTTCACAGTGCCTGTTCGAGATAATGGGAACATGCCGGATGTGCCCAGCCACCCCCAGGACCCTCAGGGCCCAAGTCTGGAATGGCTTAAGAACCTGTGAATACTCCTGCTGATGGAAGAGGCCTCCTTCCATGTTGCCCCCCAATAAAAATGTGAGAAACAGCTGTACAGTCTTTTCCCTGGTGAGTTTGTTGTTTTGAGAGAAGGAAATCTCACTGTTTATGTAGGCTAGGCCGACCTAGAACTCAAATGTGTAGCCAGGGTGGCCTCACACATATGGCAGTCTTCTGCCTCGGCCTCCAGTCCAAGACCTGAGTGTTTCAGGGATGGGAGCAGTGGACAGTGGCCTAGACAAGTGTACACGGGGAGTCTGTTTATTGGGGAGACAGGGTTAGTCAAAGGGTGGGCTTGCTAGTGTAGGGTAGGGCAGCAGCTTGTCCGGCCCTCTAGAAACCCAACTTGAATCCAAGGCCTCATCTGCTTCAAAGCCAAAGTCTTCCTCAACCTTAATCTGGAAAGATAAGCAACAAGATGTGAGTGGATATGGAGACCTAGGAGACATAACCTGTCCAACACATGCACCCCAATCAGCCTGTGGGCACCGGTTCCCAGGGCCATTCACTTTCCAGCAGCCCTGCCTAACAAGTATCCCTCAGCTGACTTCCTCTGTTCCCACATCTAGTCATTTTCTTCTTCAAACTCTAGCCTAAAATTTCCAACTCCTCTTCCCTGTCCTACCTGACGTTAACCCTGTTGCCACTCTGCCCAGCCCTCCCCCAGCCCCCAGACCCCTCAAAACCCAGCCCAAGATTCTCACCACGCCTTGGCCCCAGCCCTCGGCTCCCACCTGTACTGGGGCCAGTTCTGGGGTCAACGAAGCCCCCACCCGTGGTGCCCTCCGCCTCTTCCGCCCACTGGGCCCCTCGCCAGGGGCTGGACTGCTGGGGTCTAGGGGTGCAGGTGTCCTTTGGGGTGGGGAAAGCCCCTCTTTCTCTGGAGGCTCGTTCTCAGCATTGCCTGGGGTGGGGACATCTGTGCCTTGGCTGCCATCATCCTGGTAAGATGCACATTGGAGGCAGTTAAAGACTTAATTGGACTCCCCACTCCCCTACCTGCCTGAAGACCAGAGCTTACCTCCAACACGATGGTGAACTGGCTAGCCCGGTAATCATCCCCATACGAGTCCAGCACCCTCATGAGGAACCTGTGTGGACAGAGATGCAGTTCTGGGGCATCGTATCTTCTGGGAAGGGAAGTAACATCATAAAGTCCAGATCTCCCTTTACTTTAATCTAAAGTTGTCCCAAATTAGAAAGGTTTGGAGCTCTGCAGCCTGAGAGCATAGCCTGGGAACCTGTCTGACCCAAAGTCTGAATGACAGGTGACATACGTTCCCGGTCTCTAAACTACACGATGTGATTGTCAGCATCTGGCGATCATTCAATTGAATTCCAGTTTTGTTGTTGGTAATGAAGACTGAATCCAGGGCCTTGCACATGCTTCACAAGTATTGAACTGCTGAGCTAGGAGTCCCAAACTTCTTACTTATTTATTCATTTATTTGTTTTTTGAGATAGGCTTTCTCTGTAATAGCCTTGGCTGTCTTTGCTTTGTAGACCAGGCTGGCCTCGAACTTTCTATGAAAGTGAGATTCACCTACTTATGTCCTACGAGTGCTGGGATTAAAGGTGTGTGCCACTACACCTGGCTCCAAACTTCTTTTTTTGTTGTTGTTGTTTGTTTTTTGTGACAGGGTCTCATGATCTAGCCCTGGCTGGCCTTGAACTTTCTATGAAGAACAGGCTGGCCTTGAAGTTACAGAGATACACATGCCTCTGCCTTCCAAGTGCTGGGATTAAAGGTGGGTGCCACCACCTGGCTTGTCTTATATTTGAAGATTGTGTGCCCAGTCACTAGATGTTGATACAACAGGTCTGGGGTGAGGCTGGGAACTTGATTTTGTAACAAGACCCCTAGTGGCAGGGTATGACAAGTGGTCCAGAGACCCTCTGGGAATGTGGCTGTGATCCAGGTAGAGAGTTTAGAGACTTCATCAGACATACTGGATTGTTAAGGGGAGTTCATTCATTCAGCTTGGGTGGCTAATTTCTCAACTTCATGTTTTACCTACAGAGGCCAACAACCCCTATCATCAAGTCCCCTGGTCCTACTGTAAAGTAAAATCTTGACTAGCCAAGGAGTGAGTGTCGATAAAATTCCAGCATCCAGGAGGAAACAAACAAAAGAGCCTGCAATATACAGGGAGAGCCTTTCTCTCAAAACAAAAAGGCTGGCGAGATGGCTCAGCTGTTAGGAGTACTTGCTGCCCCATCATGAGGACCCCACTAGCCACACCAGAGGGTTCACAAATCCCTCGAACTCCGGCTCCCAGGCTCTCTTATGGTCTCCACAGGTGACCTACATATGTGCATATAAACAATCACACACAGAGACACAAAAGATTTTCAAAAATAAACTAATTAAAAACAAACAAACACCTGGGCATGGTGGCACAAGCCTTTAATCCCAGCACTTGGGAGGCAGAGGCAGGTGGATCTCCAAGTTCAAGGCCACACTGGCCTACACAGAGAGTTCTAGGACAGTCAGGGCCACACACACACAAAAAAATCCTGCCCTGAAACAAAACAAAGAAGAAAACAAACAAGGGCCGGAGGGGTGGGAGCATGCTGCGCTTCCTGAGGACCTGAGTTCAGTTCCCAGCACTCGAATTGGGTAGCTCACAACTACCTATAATTCCAGCTCCATTCTCACACTTTTTTTCTTTTACAGTACTAGAGGTTGAATCCAAGGGCTTAGAGAGATGGTTCAGGGATGGGGATTTAGCTCAGTGGTAGAGCACTTGCCTAGCTAGCGCAAGGCCCTGGGGTCGATCCTCAGCTCAAAAAAAAAAAAAAAAGAAAAAGAGAAAGAGAGAGAGAGAGAGAGAGAGAGAGAGAGTTCAGCAAGAGTACTGAATGCTCTTCCAGAGGACCCAGGTTTGGATCCTAGTACCCACACGGCAGCTCACAACCTTCTGTAACCAGAGGATCCAATGCCCTCTTCTTGTCCACTTCACACACGTGGTGCACTGGCACACGTGCAGGCCACACACTCATACAAATAAAATAAAATAAAAACTTCAGGTCTGGAGAGATGGCTCAGAGGTTAAAGAGCACTTTCTGCTCTTCCAGAGGTCCTGAGTTCAATTCCCAGCACCCACATGGTGGCTCACAACCATCTGTAATGAGATCTGGCACCCTCTTCTGTATACATAATAAATAATCTTTAAAACTCTGAGCCATCTCTCCAGCCCCAAATAAATCTTAAAAAAAAAAAAAAAAAACTAAAAAGGACAGAGAAGAACCCTGGCAGACTTCATCAGCTCAGGTAATAATCCACTAGTCGGAAGAACCTTCTCGCCTGTCCAGTTGTACTGCTTCCCAGATTCTGTTCCCCTGTACCCATTCTGCAGCCCTCCCCCTCCACCTCATCACCAGCACTGCTGCTGGGCCCTGCCGCCAACTCTGCCAGAATCCCACTGCTCAGGTGCAGACCACACCAGTCTAAGTAGCAGACTTCAGACTCTCAGGTGCAGACCACAACATTTGGAAGAACAGGCACAGGCTACAGCTGTCAGAAGAACAGGGCAACACAATGTCAAAAGAACAGAGATCCCCTGTGCACCAAAGGCCAAGCTAACCTCCAGAAGGCCATCTCCCAACTTGGATGGAGACTCATTACTAGATCAGTAGTCAGTGCTAGCCACCAGAAATCCAGGCCACAAAGACTAGAAGACTAAAAGGAAACAGAAACCAAGGAACAAAACATCCATCCAACAAAGACAAGCTTATAAATCAGGACCAGGAACTGTAGTCATCCCCAAACCAGATGCCTAAATGCCAGTTTAAGAATGTAATCAACAACAGCCAGGGCACTATGGCACTACAAGACCCCAGCCACCCAAACACAGTAAAACCTGAATATCCAAGGCAACTGAAACACAAGAAAATGGCCCTAAAAACAACTATATGAAGATGACAGAGGTGACTAAAGAGGAAATGAAAAACTCTCAGAAATCAAGGAAAGACAATTAAAAAATTGGAGGAAATAAATCCTTTAAAGAATGCCAAGAAAACCAAGAAAAAACAAACGAATAGGTGAAGGGAACTATTCAACACATGAAAACTGAAATAGAAACAATAAAGAAAATGCTGGGCAGGGGTGGCGCACGCCTGTAATCCCAGCACTCGGGAGGCAGAGGCAGGCGGATCTCTGTGAGTTCCAGGCCAGCCTGGTCTACTGAGCGAGATCCAGGAAAGGCGCAAAGCTACACAGGGAAACCCTGTCTCAGAAAAAAAGAAAGAAAGGAAGGAAGGGAGGAAGGAAGGAAGGAGAGGGAGGGAGGGAGGGAAAGAGAGAAAAGAAAAGAAAAAGAAACAGAAAACACAAACTGAGGGAATGCTAGAAATGGAAAATCTGAAGTGAACAGGAACTACAGACGCAAGCATCACCTACAGGATGGAAAAGATAAAAGACAGAATCTCAGACATTGAAGATACAATAGAAGAATAGATTCACCAATCAAAGAAAATGTTAAATAAAAAAAAAAAAAACTTATAACACAAACATCTAGAAAATCTGGGACACCATGAAAAGACCAAACCTAAGAATAAGAGAAATAGAAGAAGAATCCCAGCTCAAAACCTCAGAGAATATATTTAACAAAATCATAGAACAAAAATGTCCAAACATGAAGAAGGACATACCTATAAAGGTACAAGAAACTGACAGAACACCAAATAGACTGGATCAGAAAAGGAAATCCCTGTGCCACGTAATAATCAAAACACTAAACATATAGAACAAAGGAAGACTATTAAAAGCTGCAAAGGAAAAAGGCTAAGTAATATATAAAGGCAGAACTGTTAGAATCACGCCTGACTTCTCAAATCAGACCCTAAAAGCCAGAAGAGCCTGGAGTGCAGACTCTAAGAGACCATGGATGCCAACCCAGACTAATATACCTAGCAAAACTTACAGTCACCATAGATGGAGAAAACAAGATATTTTATGACAAAGTCAAATTTAAAACATATCTATCCACAAATTCAGCCCTACAGAAGACACTAGAAGAAAAACTACAACCCAAGGAAGTTAACTACACCCATGAAAACATGGGCAATAGATAATCTCACACCAGCAAAACCCAAAGAAGGGATCCCCCCCCTGCCAACACACACACACCAACCACAACCACTACCACCATCACCACCAACAACAAAAGAACAGGAATTAACAATCAGTAGTCATTAATATCTCTCAATATCAATGAACTCAACTCGCCAATAAAAAGACACAGGCTAACATAATGGATATGGAAACAGGATGCATCCTGCTGCATACAAGAAACATCTCAACATCAAAGATAGACATTACCTCAGAATAAAGGGTTGGACCTAAGAAGTAAGCTAGTGTAGCTATCCTAACATCTAATAAAATAGACTTCAAACCAAAATTAAACAAAAAAGATGGAGAAGGACATTTCATATTCATCAAAGGAAAAAATCCACCAAGATAATGTCTCAATTCTGAACATCTATGCCCCAAATGCAAGGGAACCCACATTTGTAAAAGAAACATTACTAAGCTTAAATCACACAATAAACCCCACACAATAAGAGTGGGAGATTTCAACACCTCACTATCAAATGGTCATCCAGACAGAAAGAAAACAGAGAAATAACAGAACTAACAGATGTTATGACTCAAATGGACCTAACATATCTACAAAACATTTCACCCAAACACAAAAGAATCTAACTTCTTGGCACCTCATGGAACCTTCTCCAAAACTGACCATATTCTCAGCCACAAAGCAAGCCTCAACAGATACAAGAAAATTGAAATAACCCCTTGTATCTTATCAGACCACCATGGAATAAAGCTGGACTTCAACAACAACAGAAACTACAGGAAGCCTACAAACTCATGGAAACTAAACAACTCTCTACTGAATTAACAGTGGGTCAAGGAAGAAACAAAGAAAGAAATTAAAGACTTCCTAGAACTTAATGAAAATGAATGCACATCATACCCAAACTTATGGGATACAATGAAAGCCATGATAAAAGAAAGGTTCATAGCACTAACTCCCTTCATGAAGAATTTGAGAGAGCTCACACTAGTGACTTAACAGTACATCTGAAAGATATAGAACAAAAAGAAGCAAACACTCCCAAGAGGAGCAGAAGGCAGGAGATCATCAAACTTAGGGCTGAAATCAATAAAATAAAAACAAAGAGAACAATACAAGGAATCAATGAAACAGAGTTGGTACTTTGAGAGAATCAACAACATAGACAAACGCTTCTCCAAACTAACTAAAAGGCAGAGAAAGAATATGCAAATTAACAAAAATCGAAAATAAAAAGGGAAACATAACAACAGACAATGAGGAAATCCAAAGAATCAACAGGTCATACTTCAAAAACAGGTAGTTTACAAAACTGGAAAATCTAAAAGAAATGGACAAATTTCTTGATAGATACCACTTATCAAAATTAAATCAAGATCAGATAAATAATTTAAATAGACCTATAACCCCCAAGGAAATAGAAGCAGTCCCAACCAAGAAAAGCTCAGGGCAAGAAGGTTTCAGTGCAGAATTTTACCAGACTTTCAAATAAGAGCTAATACCAGTACTCCTCAAATTATTCCCCAAAACAGAAACAGAAGGAACACTGTCAGATTCTTTCTATGAGGACACAGTTACCCTGATACCCAAACCACACCAAGATTGAACAAAGAAAATTACAGACCAATTTCCCTCATGAACATTGATGCAAAAAATACTGAATAAAATACTAGCAAACCAAATCCAAAAACACAAGGAGAAGATCATCCACAAAGATCGAGTGGGCTTCATCCCAGGAATGCAAGGATGGTTTAACATACAAAAATCTGTCAATGTAAAACAATATATAAACAAACTGAAAGAAAAAAACACATGATCATCCCATTAGATATTGAAAAGGCCTTTGACAAAATCCAACACCCCTTCATGATAAAGGTCCTACAGAGATCAGGAATACAAGGAACATTCCTAAACATAATAAAGGCAATTTACAGGAAGCTGACAGCCAACATCAAATTAAATTTCCATTCCACTAAATCCAATTCCACTAAAATCGGGAACAAGACAAGGCTGTCCACTCTCTCCATATCTACTCAATATAGTACTCAAAGTTCTAGCTAGAGCAATAAGAAAACAAAAGGAGAATTGGAAAAGAAAAATTGGAAATTCAATTTAATAAATTGGAAAATAATAAGTTAAAGTATTGCTATTTGCAGATGACATGATAGTATACATAAGCGACCCCAACTCTACTAGGGGACTCCTACAGCTGATAAACATCTTTATCGAAGTAGCCAGATGGACACAAGATTAAATCAAAAAAATCAGTAGCCCTCTCATATACAAAAAATAAAAGGGCTGAGAAGAAATCATGGAAACAACACCCTTCACAATAGTCACAAACAATATAAAACATATTAGGGTAACCCTAACCAAGCAAGTAAAAAATCTGTATTGACAAGAACTTATAGTCTTTGAAAAAAGAAATTGGGGACAATATCAGAAAATGGAAAGATCTCCCATGTTCATGGATCAGCAGGATTAACATAGTAAAAATGGCCAAATGCAATCCCCATCAAAATTCCAATATAATTCTTTACAGACCTTGAAAGTACAATACTCAATTCATATATAAAAATAAAAACACAGGATAGCCAAATAATCCCATACAATAAAAGAACTGCCAGAGATATCACCAACCCTTATCTCAAGATCTACTATAGGGTTATAGTAATAAAAAACACACAGTGTTGGCATAAAAAAGACACATTGATAATGGAATTGAATGGAAGACACAGACATAAATCTACACACCTATGGACAGTTGATTTTTGGCAAATAAGTTAAAAATATACAATGGAGAAAAGAAAGCTTCTTCAACAAATGGTGCTGGCATAACTGGATGTCAACATGTAGAAGGCTGCAAATAGATCCATATCTGTCACCATGCACAAAACTCAAGTCCAAGTGGATCAAAGACCTCAACATAAATCCAGTTACTTTGAACCTGATAGAAAAAAAAGTGGGGAATAGCCTTGAACGCATTAACACAGGAGACAACTTCCTGAATAGAACACCAGTAGCACAGACACTAAGATCAACAATTAATAAATGGACCTCCTGAAACCAAAAAGCTTCTGTACGGCAAAAGATAACATCAATAGGACAAAATGGTATCCTACAGAATGGGAAACCAAACCCACATCCAACATTTAAAATATATAAAAAACTCAAGAAACTAGAAATCAAAAAACCAAATAATCCAATTAAAAAACGGGATACTGAACTAAATAGAGACTTCTCAACAGAAGAATCTCAAACAGTAGAGAAACACTTAAAGAAACATTCATCATCCTTAGCCCTCAAGGAAATGCAAATCAAAACAGATCTGAGATTACACCTGTCAGAGTGGCTAAGATCAAAAACACAAATGACAGCTTATGCTGGAGAGGATTTGGAGCAAGAGGAACATGCCTCCATTGCTGGTGGGAGTGTAAGCTTGTACAGCCACTTTGGAAATTGACATTATGATGACTTCTCAGAAAATTAGGAATCAATTTACCTCAAGACCCAGCCATACCACTCTTGGGCATATACCTAAGGAATGCTCAATCATACCACAAGGACACATGCTCATCTATGTTCATAGCAGCATTAATCATAATAGTCAGAACCTGGAAACAACCTAGATGCCCTCAACTGAAGAACGGATAAAGAAAATGTGGTACATTCACACAATGGAGTACTACTCAGCTGTTAAGAACAATGACATCAGGAAATTTGAAGGCAAATAGATAGAACTAAAAAATATCATTCTGAGTGACGTAACACAGACCCAGAAAGACAAACATGGCATGTACTCTCTTATAATTGGATATTAGCTGTAAAGTAAAGGATAACCATGCTACAAACCACAGACCCTGAGAGGCTAGGTAACAAGGAGGGCCCAAGGGAGCATGCTTGGATCTCCCTGGGAGTGGGAAACAGAAGATATTTCTTGGGTGGACTGAGGGAGGATGGGGATGGAAACATGAAGGATAAGGTTGGGGAATGGATGGGGAGAGTGCTGAAAGAGACAAGTGGAAAGGAGGGGTAATCTGGGGTCAGGCAGAAACCTGGGATAAGGGTAACTCCCAGGAATCTTCAAGGATGATTCCAGCTAAGACTCCCAGCAATAATGGATACATAGCCTGAACTGGCCATTCCTGTGGCCAGCAAGACTTCCAGTGGAGGGACTGGGACACCAACCCAGCCACATAACCCTCGATCTACAGTCTGTCCTGCCTATGGGATGTGCTGGGGTAACAGTGGCATAGAGGGAGTGACCAACCACTGCCTGGTCCAGCCGGAGACCCATGCCAGCAGAGTAAGCCCATTCCTGACACTGCCTGGAGTGCCAGGACCCAGAGGCTGGGTGACCCAGAGACCTAGGATAGAATCAAAATGACTGGAGAAAAAAAAAATGTCAATGTAATATTCCCTAAAGATATTCTGCCATACTCATAGATTGGTGCCTAGCCCTATTGCCATCAGAGAGGCTTCCTGCAGCAACGGATGGAAACAGAGGCAGAGACCACAGCCTAACAAACATCAGGCAGAGCTCGGGGAATCCTGCTGAAGAGAAAGGACAGAAGGATTGTAGGAGCCAGAGGGGCCAAGGACATCACAGGAAAACCCACAGAATCAGCTGACCTGGTTCATAGGAACTCACTATGAATCAACAACCAGGGAGGGACAATCTAAGCCCTCTACATACGTGTGACAGTTGTGTAGCTTGGTCTTCTTGTGGGACTCCTAACAGAGGGAGCAGGGGCTGTCCCTAATGCTTTGACTGTCTCTGACCCTTTTGCTGGCTTCTGAAATATTATTTCTCACACCGGGTTGCCTTGCCCAGCCTTAACACAAAGGGAGGTGCTTAATCTTACTGCAAGTTGATTATGTCTTGTTTTGTTGATACTCATGGGAGACCTGTCCTTTCTTGAACAGGAGTAGATGGGGTGGGGGATGGAGGAGAGGTAATGGGGAGGGACTGGGAGGAGAGGAGGAAAGGGAAACTGTGGTCAGGGTATAAAATAAATAAGTAAATTCAAAATAAAATTTTAGGGGTTGGGGATTTAGCTCAGTGGTAGAACGTTTGCCTAGCAAGCACAAGGCCCTGGGTTCGATCCTCAGCTCCACCAAAAAATAAATAAACAAATTAATTAATTAATTAATTAATTAATTTTTAAAAATGACAGAGAGATTGAACTCAGGGCCCTGCACACGCTAGGCAAATGTTCTATGGCTAGGCCACATGCAATTAAATTGTAATTTATCAAATATAAGCAAAAATAGCCATCTGTAGCTAGCAGCTACCATACCTGACAATGTATCCTGGGAACTGACTACCGGGCGATGCTGTAGAACAATCTTTTTGCACACTCCGAATATGTATCACTCCCACTGGCTAATAAAGAGCTGACTGGCCTATAGCTGGGCAGGAGGTTAGGCAGGAGAGCCAGACTAAGAGGATGCTGGGAGGAAGAAGGGTGGAGTCATGGGAATTCATAGGAGTTGACAGACAGATGGAGAGGGAGCAGGAGATGAACGTGCCATGCTAATATAGGTACCACCATGTGGCAGAGTGTAAATAAGGAATATGGGTTAATTTAAAATGTTAAGAGCTAGTTAGTAATAAGCCTGAGTTATTGACCGAGCATTTATAATTCATATTAAGACTGTGAGTGGTTATTTGGGAGCAGGTGGTTGGGACAGGAAAACTCCACCTACAGGGTGAGGATCTGGGAGTGTGAAGATAGATCAGCAGGGATGGTTCAGAAGGAACTGCCTAGGAGGACCCAGACACTGGGAAAGTGTTCTTAAGGAGGGCCCATAGAGTTAAATGTGCCAAGCTGTGGAACTGAGAAGAGCTGGGTGGACTTGGCCTCAAAGTGCTCTGAATCGTAAGCTTATTCCTGTGTCAGTGGGATACAGCAAGTGGGCATCTGACGGTAGGGCTCACACCCTACCTGACCATGGGGATACCAGTGCCCGGCAGGAGTACTGACCTGAGCTTGCCACTGTGAACTCTAGCTCAAGCCTCGATGCAGACTCTAGATGCTACTGCTTGCTACCCTTAATTGGAAGATGCAGCTCAGAGACACAGCAGGTAAGCCCTGTGCTGCTTCCTTCCTGCGGTCCTCTCTGCTTACACGGAGCAAACGCTCTGTCCTACCCCTTACTCCAGCCCCTGGGCCAGCTCTTCTCTCCAAGACCCAATTCCACTTCTCCATTTATCGCATTCTGGGCCCATGTCTTCAGCTCTGTCCCTGTGCCCTGTGAAGGCCAGGAAGATGAGCGATGGCACACAGGGTGAAAGGTGGTGGGAACACGTGGGAGCAGAGGTGCTGGGCACACAGAGCATGCAGCATGGTACCTGCGCTCCTGCTGCAGTCTCCGAGTTATCCTTTGCACCTGGTGGAGCCTGTGCAAGACTCGCTCATTCACCTGCAGGAAGGCAGAAGAAACATCCTCAGAGGCTCTGGCATCTGAATGCTTGGTTCCCAGCTGTTGGCACTATTTGGGGAGGTCTAGGAGGTGTGGCCGTACTGGCGGAAGTACATCCGTCAGACCAGGCTCTGAGGTTTCAAGAGCCTCACACCATTCCCAGGACTGTTTCTCTGCTTCATGCTTGCTGTTCAAGATGTGAGCTCCCAGCTTCCTGATGCCTCTGCTCCACTATTTGGGATTTGAACCCTCTGGAACCCTAAGCTAAAATAAACTCTTCTTCAAGTTGCCTTGGCCATGGCATTTTATCACAGTAACAGAGAAGTAACTAATACAGAAGCCCAGGTCAGCTGGACTTCATCTATTCTCCTATCCACTTATTCAGTGTTTCTAATGCCATGCCTTCCGTGTACCTGGCTCTATGGAGACATCTCAGGGCCCAAGGCCCTACTTCACTCACTCCTTTCTCTGGCCCATTGTGAGCTGATCCTCTATTAGACTCCCCAGAACACACTCCTGGTCTAGAGATGGTCTTTCCACATTGTTCTCTTGTCCTATTTCTCTATTTATTTTGAGGCAGCATCTCACTATTAGTCATGGCTGGCCTAGAACTTGCAGAGCTCTGCCTCCCCTTTATCTTTTCTTTTATTTTTTTGGGGGGGGAGGGGTCTAGACAGGGTTTCTCTGTGTAGCCCCGACTGTCCTGGAACTCACTCAGTAGACCAGGCTGGTCTTGAACTCAAAAGACCCACTTGCCTCTGCCTCCTGAGTGCTGGGATTAAGGGCATGCACCATCACTGCCTGGCTCCTCTACTTTTTCTTAACACACACATCTTCTGTACTTGGTTTGCTTACTGTCTGTCTATCCACCCACAACATAAGCTCCCTAGTGACAGCAATGTGCCTGAGTCCCCCAGGCTTAACAGAGCCTGCCTGGTAGAGCCTCAGTTGAACCTTGCTGAACGAATGATTAGGGAACTTTCCACTTCGAATCTGGAATACCTCCTTTTCCTAGTTACTGTTCTATGGCTGTGAAGAGGCACCATGACCAAGGTAGATCTTACAGAAGAGAGCATTTGCTTGGGCTTGCTTATAGTTTTAGAGGCTTAGTCCATTACCATCATGGTGGGAAGCAGACAGGCATGGCTCTGGACCAGTAGCTGAGAGACTTACATCCTGATTTGCAGGCAGCAGGCATAGAAAGAGACTGGGCCTGGCACGGCCTTTTGAAACCTCAAAGCCCACCCCCAGAGACACACCTCCTCTTATAAGGTCACACCTCATAATCCTTCCCAAATAGTTGGCTAACTGGGGAACAAGCATGCCAACATATGAGCCTATGAGGCTATTCTCATTCACCCACCACACCCTCCCGGGCTCAAGCTTTCAATGCATGGCTCTCAGTTGTTGGTAGGAGGCTTGGGAAAGTTTGAGAAGTGCATCTGTCTAGCAGAAATCAATTATTAGGGCTGGGCCTCTGAATGTGGTTTCTGTGCTTCCTGTCTTCCTCTCTGCTTCCTGGTACACAATGATGTGAAAAGCCTCTTACACATGCTCCTGTCTACACAAACTGAGTCGCCCACTGAGCATCCTCACCATGATGCACTGGAGTCATGAGTCAAAATAAATCTTTCTTCCTTTAAGTTGCTTCTGTTGGGTGCTGGGGTCATAGAAATGTAAAAGTCATTAATACAAGCACCAAAGTGTTTGGCAGATACCAACAGTCTGCATGTCAGGTATTAGACCCAAAGATGGCCACCGTAATAAGGGCCATCGGAAGTCCATTAAGCCAATACGTGAATGATAAATAGGAGACAAATGAGCAACAAGTCAGAAAGAAAACACGTTGGCAAGGAACAGCCCCTGAAGTTTCGGGAGGCCCCAGCCCAGGCATGGAAGGAAAGGGATGTGACTCAGACAAACAGAGCCTAGGACATGGGCTGAATGTCCAATATGTTCCTTCTGATCAGAAAGACCCCCAATTTCCTGCTCTGCCACTCATCAGCTGTGTGGATTCTTACAAATTACTCAACTTGAACTTGGGTTTCTGAATGTGGAATCTGTTCTTAGTGGGGTAGATTAAGAATGGAGGCTTGGGCTGGAGAGATGGCTCAGAGGTTAAGAGCACTGACTGCTCTTCCAGAGGTCCTGAGTTCAATTCCCAGCAACCACATGGTGGCTCACAACCACCTGTAATGAGACCTGGCACCCTCTTCTGTGTACATAATAAATAAAACAAACAAACAAACAAACAAAAAGAATGGAGGTTTAGGGGATGGAGCAACAACCTGGCAGGTAAAAGTGCTTACTTGGGGGAGGGGAAGGACTGGCGAGATGGCTTGTTGGTTAAGAGCACTAGCTATTCTTCCAGAAGACGCAGATTCAATTCCCAGCACCCACAGAGTGGCTTACAACCATTTGCAACTCTAATTCCAAGGGATCCAATGCCCTAGTCCAGCCTTTGTGGTATTAAGCATGCACAACATGATGCACAGACATACTTGCATGCAGGCATAACACACATGCAGGCAAAGTACTCATAAACATTATATGTGTGTACGTGTGCGCTCATGCATGTATACACACACACACACACACACACACACACACACACACACACACACACACACACACACACACACACACACACACACACACACACGAGCACACAGAGTAGGAAGATCCACTCTGAATGTGGGCAGCACCATTTCCATGGACTGGAAACCTGTAACTTAATAAAAAGGAAAAGTGAAGCTGAGCACCAGTATTCATCCCCCCCTCCTTTGCTTTCTGACTATGGATGCAACATGACCAGCTGTTTCAGGCTCTTGCCACCATGACTTCCCCGCTATGATGTATCCTCAAACTCTAAGCCAAAGTAAGCCCTTCCTGAAGTTGCTTTGGTGGGTATTTTGTCATGACAACAAGAAAAATAATGAATATGTTCTGGAAGAGAGCACTCCGGGTGCCTGGCACAGAGTTCGACCCACATAGATCTGTTCATTTGTTCTAGTACAAGAGGACACGAGAAGAAGAGAAGGAAACTGGGAGGAGGAGGAGGAGGAGGAGGAGGAGGAGGAGGAGGAGGAGGAGGAGGAGGAGGGGGAGGAGGAGGCGGCGGCGGCAGCGGCAGTTTAGGCCAGAGGACCCCCAAAATGGGAATCCACACTCACCTACCTGCTCGATCTCCCGGCAGCGCCGACCGAGAGCCTGGTACTTTCTTCTGTTGAGTTCCCGTTGGCGACGCCTGCGACCCCGAGCTGCCTCTTCCTCTTCATCCCGCTCCCGGAGTCCTGAACCACCCAGACCGCCGGACACAAACTCCACTTCTGTCTCTAGCTCACTCTCCAGGATGTGGCCACCAAACAGGGGAGGCAGAGCCAGCTCTGAGCCTGGAGGCGCTGAGAACTCTTCAAAGCCCACGGCTGCCATGGTCCTGTAGGGCCGAGAGGTTTCAGGAACCGTGCATTCGGGCTCTCCAGTCCCTCCTCAGACACTCGGGTCCGGGTCCAGCCCCAGCCTTCCTCCCTCACACCCTGGGGTCCAGGCCCGAACTCTCCTCCCTAACACCCAAGAATCAGACCCTAGCCTCCGTCCTCACCCCCAGGAGTCCAGGCTCTACCCCTCCTCCCTCACATCCCGGGGTCCAGGCCCCAACAACCCTCCTCCCTCACACCTAGGAATAAGACCCTAGCCTCCTCCCTAGATCTTAGTGACCACGCTTTTCTTGCTCTCAGATCCATGAGGGCACACAAACTCCTGGTCTTCTTCCATAGGATGCTCCAGTACAGCTACCAGCATCCCAAAAAGATTCTAAAAGAAAACAACTTCACAAACTACAATCCCCACCCGCCTTAAGATCACTACGGTCGACTGCTGCACATCACGCAGCACTGTTTTCGGATTTCTCGTTTACGCAAAGCTCAGCTACTCACCCCTCTCTCTGTTCCAGCTCCATTTCTTGGATCAGGAGATACCTCAAGCCTCAAATAGGTGGAGCCGTGCACAAAACTACCTGTCCCATTAGGCCTTGCGACACAGGAAAGCTTCGTGTCTTCTGGGAATTATAGTTTCCTACCCCCACCTTCGTTTGCACCCGACTCCGAATTGCGGCTTGAAGTGCTTGGTGTATCCTCTAGCGCCTCCACCGATCGTCTTGTCTTCGTCGTCACCGTCTTTATTCCTGTCTCGTCGCCGGGTCATAGAGCCAAAGCGATTTCCCACTTACCAGGCTCGACCCACAACGTCGCACGAACTCGCCGAGCTCCACTCCTCGGCTTGCCGTCCAGCGAGGCAGCTGCTAATAAAGTTGTTGTCCAAACGCTGCCGGAAACACCGCGGGAAGCGGCCAATCAGAACACAGGTTACCGGCGCCGGATAGGACGTCATCAAAGAGTGCCGACAGCTCTGCGGAAAGCGGATTTCTTAGAAACGGTCGTGAGAGGACCGAATCGGTGAGTGTGGTGGAGACGAAGGGAGCGTGGGAAGCCAAGCTACTGGGTCTGGAGGAGAAAGGGTAGAGGCCGACTTAAATCATAGACCAAGTAATTCTAAACGCGTGAAGCGCCTTAGAACCGATGTACAGGACGTGTGTAAATCATAACATAACTTAGTTTAGGCTGGAATGGGGCATGTGGACCAGACAGGTGGAATGTGAGAGCTAAAGGCAGGGTGAGGGAAAGAGCCAGGTTTGGCAAAGGGCAATGATTGTTCAAAGACCCAGAGATGTGGAGAAAAGTTGCCAGGTCGGGTAGCACCTGGAGGGTGTGTGGGTAGGACCTGGAGGCTTCCTCCCGGAACAAAGCAAGCTGTGGAGCCTGCATGCTGTTGGAGCTGATGAGGAAGAGACTTCAGGGCTTTGGGGAGGAGGTGCTCCTAATAATATGAAGGGACAGAGTCAGGGTGCAGTATTAGGGAACCCCATTCTCACTTTCCTATAGGCCTTGGGATGTCTCTGGCAGATGAGCTCTTGGCTGACCTTGAGGAGGCAGCGGAAGAGGAGGAAGGAGGAAGCTATGGAGAAGAAGAAGAGGAGCCAGCAATCGAGGATGTACAAGAAGAGACACAGCTGGACCTTTCGGGGGATTCAGTCAAGAGCATTGCCAAGCTATGGGATAGCAAGATGGTGAGATGGTTCCTGGGAGGAGGAGAGGTAGGAACAGCAGTTCTTCTTTCTGTGAGTCCTGGTTTCTGACTGTGTTCTCCTTTCCCATCAGTTTGCTGAGATCATGATGAAGATTGAGGAGTACATCAGCAAGCAAGCCAAAGCTTCAGAAGGTGTGTGTCTCCATTCTCCTGGCCCCATGGCTCTTTGCTCCTTGTGGTTTTGGAAACTGAATGTCTCTCCCTCCTTGACCTTCCCTTATAGCACACTTCTTTTCATCCCAGTCACCAACCCTCTGAAAACATGTTGCATTGTACCCAGGCATGTTGATGGGTGCTTATAATCTCACCACGTGGGAGGCTGAGACAGGAGGTGGGGGAGTTAAAGTCCAGCCTCGGCTACATAGTTAGGTGAGGGTCAACCTGGGTAAAACCCTGTCTCAAAAATATAGACATATATGGCTCATAACTGTCTGTAACTCTAGTTCTTAGAGATCTGACACCTTCTTCTGGTTCCCATAGGCATTATACATATATTATGCACATATATACATTGCACTATAAAACCGAATACTTAAACCCCATGTGTTTTCTATGGAATAAATTTACATTTAAACTTTCTATTTATATTTAAGTATGGAATAGATAAATTTAAATGTGGAAATAAGGCCTCACTCTGTAGCCCAGGGTGACCTGGATGTCACTAGGTAGTCTACAGTGGCCTTGAACTCTGAGAAACCATCCTTTTTCAGTCTCCTGTTAGGGTTACAGGCATGAGCTCCCACACCCAGCCTGTAGTCCCCACAGTGGGACTGACTGGCCCTGCATTGAGTCACAAGTGCCACCTCAGTTGGAGTTTGAATACTTGTGCTAACCCTGGAAAAAGAGCATGGTCTGTCCTTAGCCCTGAGTCATTGTTAGTGCCAGAAGACTCAGATAACAGCTTCTACAGGATCTCATGTGTCAGGCTGAGAAGCTACATAGAGCCAAGGAAAGTCACAGAAAGTGGCATTTCCTGATGTCAGGTCTGATGATCAGACCTGCTCATATAGTTATCTATCTAGTGGAAGTAGATGCAGAGCATGTCTAGCAGAGATGTCCCAGGTCGAGGTATGGAGAGAAGAAATCTCACTCTTCTAAAAGGGGAGGGAATAGTCTTCCCGCCCTCTGAGTTTTAATGGCTTAAAGAGACATTTGGCTGGATGGTGGTGCTGGTGCTGGTGCTGGTGCTGCTGGTGCACACCTTTAATCCAGCACTTGAGAGGCAGAGGCAGGCGGATCTCTATGAGTTCAAGGCCAGCCTGGTCTACAAAGTGAGTTCCAGGACAGCTGGAACTGTTAAAGAGAAACCCTGTCTCAAAAAATTTAAAAAAAGAAAAAAGACATTAGATGCACATATTATTTGATACCAATATAATTATGCATCAATTGAAGTTTCTAGAAACAGACTCAGGGAAGGAAGGGAGATGGAACAGTGCTCATGAAGGCCAGGAGTAGTGAAATAGCCCTGAATGCCCAGTGTCTGGGAGGATAAGGCGGGAAGGCAGAAAGGCTGTGTGGAGCTGATGAGTCAGTGGATCTCCCTGGAGTGACTCCTGTGCTGTGTGCACCAGGGCTGCAGGTGTGGGGCACATGTACCTAATACTTTTCCTTGTGGGGCCTCCATCTCTGTGGGAGACCTTGAGGGCCAGTCTGAGGATCTTGCTCGTTAGCCTCAGGGCTTTGGAGAGCCACCGCAGGGTTTTGTTTTGGAGCAAGATGAGGTCAAAGCTGGATTAGTCCAGAGGATGGACTGCAGGAGAGAGATGAGAGGTAGGAATAAGGATCCTGGAGAGGTTTCCAACCACCCAGTATATGCTTTAGCCCCTTACTTAGCCCTTCAGCCTCTCCTTCCTGACCCAGCCAGCTTCACCTCCAGTCTTCCCCAGCCATGTGACTTAAGAGGGGTGGGTGTCCCTCCCTCATCCACCTCCTCCTCCTTTATAGTGATGGGACCAGTGGAGGCAGCCCCGGAGTACCGAGTCATTGTGGATGCCAACAACCTGACTGTGGAGATAGAAAACGAGCTGAGTGAGTGATGGGAAGGGCCATGGAGACAGCCCCGTCCTGTGCCCTTCAGTCTTTCTCTAACCCAAAGGGAAGAACAGGCATGAACCTGGGCCTCTTCTGTTTGCCTTTCTTAGACTGCTGCGCTGACTAGGTTCACCTTCTGTAACAGACTAATTTACATAAAGAGAAAGTGCATTCCGAGTAAACAGAGCAGGTCATTCTTTGACCCCATCCACCGGCCAGACTCTGCCACCTGTTTCATGCTCCAGGGTCAGGGAAGGAAGAGAGGGCATGGTTGTTTTCTTAAGGCCATGGTCTGAAAGTTGATTTTGTAGACATTAGAACAAACTCCCGCCTGCACATAGCACTGGGGACAGCTAGGAAAGGGAGACTTCATGCTCCAACCCATGATTTGGGGCTGTTTACCAGAGAGGCGGAAGGGGTACTGGGGATAGCAGCAGAGTCGGCCTCCCCCTCAGTGGACACCTGCCCTCCCTGTCCACTTTAGACATTATCCATAAGTTCATCCGGGATAAGTACTCGAAGAGGTTCCCTGAGCTAGAATCCTTGGTCCCCAACGCTCTGGATTACATCCGCACAGTCAAGGTGAGTGGAGAGGAGTCTGGCTCCAGAAGAACTGGGGCTCTAGACCATGACGCCTCAGGGTCTAGAAGTGATGATGAGGCATGGATGGGGGCTCAGTGGGAAAGGACAGATACTGGAGAGGATGTCTCACACACGTCTCTGCTTCTCTCCTCCCCTTGGTCTTGTGGGAAGATCCCCATTGACCTGGCCCTTGCGTCTGGCTGCCGTCGGAGCAGGTGTCCTTTGAACTGGCATCTGAAGGCTGACGTAGGCAGAGGCTGCAGCCAGATCAGAGCTAAGATCCTGAGTGGGAACAAATAAGGAGGAAGTGAGAAGAGCCAGTGAGGGCAGCTGGGACAGGTCAGAAAGGTCAGAGCACATCAGACATGGAAGGTTTGGGCGCCTCTGGGAGAAGTGACGGGAGCAGGTGGGGGTAAATCAGGGGTCCTGCCTCTGTCCACGTGACCAGAATGGTAGCAGGGGTGGTCTGTTTGTAGTCATGAGCTCCTGCAGGCTTCTTTAGCTGCATGCCTCCTTGGAGGCCACTTTGCCCAGCTTCCACTTCTGGGTCAGCAGAAGAGCAGGCAGTGCTGATGCTTTAAGCAGCAAAGTTATAACCTGTAAAAAGCCAGCGAGGTCTCCAATATACAGACCTTAGCTTTCCCAGGTTCCTCAAGGGGAGACCTGTGTTAGTGTTGGAGCAGAAGAGCTTCTAGCATCTTTGGGGGCTACTATGATTTCTCTCTTTCTCCCATTGCCACCCCAGGAGCTGGGCAACAGCCTGGACAAATGCAAGAACAATGAGAACCTGCAGCAGATCCTGACCAATGCCACCATCATGGTTGTCAGTGTCACTGCCTCCACCACCCAGGGGTACGTATACCACATGGTAAGGGGCTGCAAGCCTGCCATAGGCCAGCTAGCAGCAGAGAGCAGAAAGGGCAGAATGGGGTGCGTGGTCAGGGTGGTGCTGGCTGAGAACTACAGCCCTGGACTGTTAGAACTTGGAACAGCCCCGAGGTATACAAACACATGTATGCGAAAGCCGAGAGGATGGGTGGGGCTGAACCCCAGTTAGACATGTGCCCAGCAGAACCCTTAACCTGATCCCCAATGCAGGCAGCAGCTGTCCGATGAGGAGCTAGAGCGACTGGAGGAGGCCTGCGACATGGCACTGGAGCTGAATGCCTCCAAGCACCGCATCTATGAATATGTGGAATCCCGGATGTCCTTCATTGCACCCAACTTGTCCATCATCATTGGAGCATCCACAGCTGCTAAGATCATGGGTAAGTTCCCAGCTGGCTCTGCTGATAGGTTAGGCTGCCTTGAGGAGGGAGGGTTTGGCATTAGGAACTCTAATATGTTGTTATCTGGCGGTCAGCCAGCTTGGCACAGCACATAGTAAAGCATAGAAACCCCTTCTAGGTTCAGCTGGCTCAAGCAGGTTGCGCAGATGGCAGGACAGCCTCCTGCCAGCAGGTCCATTTTGGACTCTGTGGCAGCCACAGAGTGGTAAAGTCAGCTCCCCAACCCTTGGCTTTCCTACTGGATGGGACAGCAAATCAATCCCGCCATGTGCCAAGTTCCTCCTCCCAGAAGCTCCTGTACCCAGAATCCTCCCTTCCTTGCAGGGGTGCTTGCAAAGGGAAAGCCACCATCTTTGCTCACTTAGCTTTGGTCTTGACCCTACAGGCCGGCCAGTACTCTTGAGGCTGCTATTTCAGAGATGACAGGTCTGAGACCAAGGTGCTGTGGGGGCTGGTGTCTCCCGCGGCCTCTGCTGGGCTCAAGCATATACTTCTGTGTCTTCATGCAGCCATGCTGCTGTATCTGTATCCTTATCTCCCTTTCTCACAAGGATCCCAGTCAGATAGAATCCGGATCCATATGACCTCATTTTATCTTAGCCATCTCCCTAAAGATTCCCTGTCCTGGGCCAGAAAGATGGCTTAGCAGGTAAAAGTACCTTCCACCCAAGCCTGACAACTTGAGTGTGATCCTGTAAACCCACATCAAGGTGGAGAGAGCTGAGTCCTATAAGTGTCCTCTGATTTCCATGCATCCTCCCTACACACACATAAAAGTAAAAATAACCCCCCCCCCCCACACACACACACACATACACACACACAAATGATCCTATATCCTTCCAAATGCAGGGGCTTAGACCAGTAACTCCAGTATTTGGAAGGCTTAGGCAGGAGGACTGCTTTGAGTTCGAGGCCGGCCTGGGCTACAGTAAAATACTGTCTCGAACCATCAGTGAAGGAGCCAAGCTGTCTTGGTCACTGTTGTGGTGCTGTGAAGAGACGCTGTGGTCAAGGCGACGCTTACAGGCTGGAGCTGTTATCCTCCTGATCCTGTGGCTTGGGAGCAGGGGGCAGGCAGCAAGCAGCTGTGGTGCTGGAGTAGTAACTGAGAGCTGCACTCTGATCTGCAAAGAGACTGGACCTGGCCTGGGCTTTTGTAAGTCCACCACCAGTGACACACTTCTTCCAACAAGGCCACACCTCCCAATCCTTTAATCTCTCAGAGTTTCACTCCCTAGTCACTAAGCATTCAAATATATAAATAAGCCTATGGAGGAAATTCTAGTTCAAATCACCAAGGTGCACATGAGCCCCCAGATGTGAACCCTGTGTTCTTCCGACCTTACCTCTTGTTGCAGGTGTGGCCGGAGGCCTGACCAACCTCTCCAAGATGCCTGCCTGCAACATTATGCTGCTGGGAGCCCAGCGCAAGACACTGTCTGGTTTCTCCTCTACCTCAGTGCTGCCCCACACCGGCTACATCTACCACAGTGACATCGTACAGTCGCTGCCCCCAGTAAGCCCTTTACCTTGTCCCCTGCTCCCAGCCCCATGCCTTATCTGGTTTGGCTGACAGTCGCACTCAGGAGCCTGGAGGATAGGACAGCATGTGTTGGAGTAGGACACAATGCTGGGGCCACCACTTGACAATTAGGATGGTGGGGTGGGTGGAAGCTGGGAACCCTGCGATTAGGTAGCTAGAGTACACCCCTCAAGAGGCTGTTAGTAGATAAGCCCACAGGTATGAAGCCTACCTCCTAGAACATGGGGTACAGCTGGACCTAGATGAGAAGCGACTGTTGTGGTGGCTGTTCCCTTGCCTCTAGAGAGTCATGGTTTCCTCTCCCCTTTCCATTGCTCCAGGATCTCCGGCGGAAGGCAGCCCGGCTGGTGGCTGCCAAATGCACTCTGGCAGCCCGTGTGGACAGTTTCCACGAGAGCACAGAGGGGAAGGTGAGGAGAGGACAGGCGTCTGTCCCTGGGCTCGGGGTCTTTTCATGAGAAGCTACTTCAGAGAGCCCTCCAGACTAGCAGACGAATGTATGTGTCTGCAGCCTTCACCTCTGGGCATCAGTTGCATAGGGCAGCTATACCAAATCACTGTTGATGGAGTGGCTTCATAGAGAAGTTTGCCGGGCCTGGTAGCTTATATCTTTAGCCCCAGTACTTGAGAGGAAGAGGTAGGAAGATCACTAGTTTGAGGTACCCTGGGCTGTATAATGAGTTTCAGGCCAGATGAATCTCTACATGGTGAGATCCTAACTTTGAAAAAAAGCCCAGGGCTAGAGATGTGGCTCAGTCAGTTAAATTCTTTCATGCAAGTGTGGGGACAAAAATGTGTGTGTGTTGGGGGGGGAACAGGTACAGTAGTACATGCCTGTAACCCCAGTGCTGGAGAGGTGGAGACAGGAGGGTATCTGGGGCTTGTGGGCCAGTCAACTAAATCATGAAGTTCCAGGTTTAATGAGAGACCCTGTCTCAAGAAATAAGGTGTGGAGTGAAGTGTAGAAGCCTCGTGATGCTATCTCTGGTCTCCGATGTGCACACACATACACACAGTCTCACTGGACAAACATCAGGGTATTAGTTGGGCTGTTCGCATTTGTAGCCTTGAGGGAGGAAATGTTCCTGCCCCTGTCAACACCAGAGGCCACCAGCCAAGGCAGCATCTCCAGTCTTTCTGATGCTGCTAGGTTGGGGCCCCTTGTAGGATATTGAGCTCACACTCAATGACAATGCAAGGTATTGTCACATCTCAGTCCTGAACTGAGTCACATCTGCAAAGATCCTCTGCTACGTGAACTGTAGTGACAGATTCTGGAGACCAGGACACCTGACACCAAGGCAGATCTCTGTGTTGGAAGGACCAGTGTTGCCCACCACACTAGGACCGCCCTCCATTGGTAGGGACATAACACCAGTGGTACTTTCTGTTTTCCTGGGTGGGCTCAGAAAGTATGGAGTCTCTGCTGTGTGTGTGACCCTGCTAGAAACCCCTAAGTCAGGGTTCAGTCTCTGCCTTTGCCACTGTCTAGACAAGGCAGTACAGCAGGGAATCACATAGATGTCAGATGTCTGCCTCCATGGCTCTTTGTGTGTGGGGGGCAGTACTGGGATGGTCCCTAGGATTTTACACACCCTAGACAAGTGCTCTATCACTTAGCTCCATCCTCAGTCAGTCTCTCTCTCTCGCGCTCTCTCTCTCTCTCTCTCTCTCTCTCTCTCTCTCTCTCTCTCTCACACACACACACACACACACACACACACACACACACACAAACTTTTGTGGGTTTTGTTGTTATTGTTTTTTGAGATAAGGTCTCTTCTCATCTCTAGTCCAGGAAAGCCTTGAAGAATTTTGATCCTTCTGCCTCAGCTTCCCTGGTAACTGGGATTGGAAGTCACATAGCACTTATGTTCTAATCTAGCTGGGACCAAAACACCTAGGCAGTAGGCCTGAAAAATCTGTAATGGGTCCAGTAGTGCTGTGTGAATACCAGGGATGATAAGGGGAATTGTGGGGTGAGGAAGCTTAGATTCTGACTCAGCTAGGATGTGAGGAAGAGCTTTGAGGATGTTGTAATATGGGCCTGAGTGAAGTTAGAGTCAATTGTGTGGATACTTGGGCTACCCACTTGAAAGAATGTTCCAAGCAGAGGGAATAGTGAGCACAGAGAACCTAAGGCTAGAGCTTGGTGAATCCCGCAGGGACAGGAGCCTGCTGCACCCAGGGCCAGATAGTGTGCAACCCAGATGGGGTCTGTTCTAAGAGGCCGGGAGATCTGTGGTGTGAGAGATACAGCAGAGGTGACATGCTTTCTGCTGACTGGAGAACACAGGGTTTCTGCTTGGCCCGTTTATGTGTGAAGGACTTGGGTGGAAGCAGTTACCCAAAGGCTGCAGAGCTTGGTTGTAAGGGTTGAACATGAGCTACAACTTCAAGGGGCGCCAGGCACTGAGAACCCCACAGGACACCCTCCCTGACCCAAGAAGTACGAACATGTTTTGTCTTGGGGAGGGTACACTGTCAGATGGACAGGTGCACAATAGATGGGTTGATGATGTACGGACATACTGCCTGAGGGACAGTCAACATAGCTGGCCACAGCTTCTCCCCAACTCCCTGCCCAGGTGGGCTACGAGCTAAAGGATGAGATTGAGCGCAAGTTTGACAAGTGGCAGGAGCCACCACCAGTGAAGCAGGTGAAGCCCCTGCCTGCACCCCTTGATGGGCAGCGGAAGAAGCGAGGGGGCCGAAGGTAAGGGGCTCTGGAGGGGCTAGAAGCTGGGAAGGGGGTGAGGATGAGGCTAGCACCTTCCTAGCCAACTCCCTATATCCTGTTGGCACCCACCTTCCCCAGGTACCGCAAGATGAAGGAGCGGCTAGGACTGACAGAGATCCGGAAGCAGGCCAACCGCATGAGCTTTGGAGAGGTCAGCTGGCTCCACAGTAGCAGTGGGACCTTGATGTCTCTCTCTGCAGATCCTGCTGCCATCCTTTCTTTCCACCCTGTAGTCCCAGAGCAGACCTGGGACTGCCCCAACCTCCTCCCTCCTGCCTCGTCTTTCCCTCAAAACGTGCTTCCCCGTCATGACCTTTGCAGCTCTGAGCTGGCTGCTCACCCACCCGGCCCCATATGCTGCACCTACACCTGACCATCACCCAGGTGGTCCTGAGAGAGTCCGTCCACTCAGGTGCCACCGCAGTGGTGCAGCCCATCCCAGTTCCTGGTGATGTAATCTGAATTTAGGGTGAAGTGGCCACTCTGTATTCAGCTCAGGAACCAGTTCTTCACAGGGTTCCCAGCCATACCCAAGCAGAGTAGGCTCTTTCTCAGTCCTGCCAGCTGAGTGGGCACCCGTGAGACTGGCTGATTGGAGACTCCCTGGGGGACTGGCTGAATGTAGCCAGCTTCTTAACAGCAGGCCACTCTCATCTCACCAGATTGAGGAGGATGCCTATCAAGAAGATCTGGGCTTTAGCCTGGGCCACTTGGGCAAGTCAGGCAGTGGGCGTGTGCGGCAAACACAGGTGAATGAGGCCACCAAGGCCAGAATCTCCAAGACACTGCAGGTATGGACTGGGCCCGTGGAAATGGGGGGCACGTAGGACATGGAGGTCAGTGAGCCTGGATCAACCTCCCCCTTCCCTACAGCGAACCTTACAGAAACAGAGTGTGGTGTATGGCGGGAAGTCTACCATCCGTGACCGGTCCTCGGGGACTGCCTCCAGCGTGGCTTTCACTCCACTCCAGGTACCACACCCTCCCCTACCAGGCGTGAGGTAGGGTTGTTGTGGAGGTTTGTTGACCTAACACATGAAGGGCTTAGGAGCCCAGGGCCACACAGTAAGGCAAATGGTTGGGAGTGACAGCTGTGACAAGCTCGGACCAACTTTGAACTGGTCTAGGACTCTGTTCGTGTAATCCAGATACCGTGAGCATCCTAGTCTTTGCTAGTCAGGGTAACCTGAAGGCGGGCTTGAGTATCACCCCAGCCCAGTGGCAGTGAACAGTGTGAAGCAGAATGGCTTCAGGTTACTCATGACAGAGGTAGGCAAATGTGTCCCATAATGTCAGAAGTAGAGTGCCTACTGATCACCAGCCTACCATCTTCCCGGCTTCAGGCATAGTGACAAGAGAGACAAGGCTTAGCCAGGTGTGGTAGCACACACCTTTAATCCCAACACTCAGGAGGCAAAGACAGGCGGATCTCTGAGTTCAAAGCCAGCCTGGTCTATAAACCTTGTCTCAAAAAACCAAGGGGAAAAGAGAGAGACAGAGACAGAGAGAGACAGAGAGAGAGAGACAGAGAAGGCTTGCTTTTGGGGGGGGGGTTCATGGGTGGGAGAGGACAGATGAGTGAATCAAGTACACTGCATTAGAAGGGTGCCACAGAGAAGCAGGAGTGAAAGGTGGTGGGGCCAGAGAAGGCCCAGCAAGAAGAGTGGAAACATTCAGCATCACATTATCATTGTGTTGATGTGGGATTTGCAGGAAACTGGCTGGTCATATCCCTTTGGGGCTCAGTTTCCTCATCCAGAACCAGACAGGAGTGGTGGTTTTTTGTTTTGTTTTTCAAGACAGGGTTTCTCTGTGTCATTTTTGGTGCCTGTCCTGAATCTCACTCTGTAGCCCAGGCTGGCCTTGAACTCACAGAGATCTACCTGGCTCTGCCTCCGAAGTGCTGGGATTAAAGGCGTGTGCCACCACCACCTGGCAGGAGTGGTGTTTTTAGCATCATCTGAGGAAGTTAACAATCCTGATATCCAGGCCCTACGCCTAGACCCATTGGGACAAAATCTCCCAAACTGGGGGAGACTCCAGGGACTGTAAACAGTCCCGTGTCCACTAGAGTGTTTGGGGGCTGACATGTCTGGTTGTCACACAGTAGGGAGGCCTGAGCCTCCCCACCTTACGTGTCACCCTCTCCCTTCCCAACCCAGGGTCTGGAGATTGTGAACCCACAAGCAGCTGAGAAGAAGGTGGCAGAGGCCAACCAGAAGTATTTCTCCAGCATGGCTGAATTCCTCAAGGTCAAGGGTGAGAAAAGTGGCACCATGTCCACCTGAAGAGGCCCACACCCCAGGTGGCCACCCACTGGAAGGACATGGAGGACTAGAACTTCTGAAATGATGGACATCTACCCAGGAAGTTGTGGTGGCAGCCTGCCCCGCTCTGTCCTTGGTCTAAGGCCACATAGCATCTAAGGAAAATGGTGAAGGGTCTTGGCCTCCCTACCCCATCACCCAGACTGCTACTGCCCCAAATGGGCAGAGAAGGTCTTCCTCACACTCATCTTTTTTACTTACATGGGGAAAGGAAGTGCTTTTTTTTTTTTTTTTTTTTTTTTTAGAAAGAGTACAATTAAATGCACAGTGTCAGGCTCTGACCAGAGGGTGTGATTATTTGTGAAAGACCCAGAGGAGTCAGAGCTGTGGGTTTCTAGTCAAGGTAGCATTGACCCAGCTCTTGTCCTGGAATCGAAAAGGAGAAAAGCCCTTTCCATTTCCGGCATCACCACACACCCCCTGAGAACCTCAGCATCATGGCTGAACAGTATGGCCACAACAAAGCTCCAGAGCCCAACAAAGGCTTACTGTTGTCCCTCAGGCTAGAAGCCTCCTTGGTCCAAGATCCACATCTGCACTGTGAGGCACCTCAGAAGCCTGGGAAGTGTCTGCAGAAAGCACCCAGCACTGGGCTTATTGGGGAGCCAGTTGTTTTAATCCATGTTTGCTGAGGGGGCCACGCTTGAGCCCTCAATAAGGGTGAGGCAGATGGGTACCCTGCTGTGGGAGGCACCAATGCCAGGTAAGCAAAAGACACATGCACTACCCAGTCTGACTTGAGAACCAATGCTCTGCCAAGGGAAAAAGTAGAACAGGCTGGACCATCTTTGGTGTGTTATGAATCTGTGATTTTGCAGAAGATAAGTAAGAGTCATTGCTAGGCTCCATTTTCTCAGGTTGAGCTTAACTCTGAGGGTTTGAACATGGACCCAGCTGGAGAAGTCAGGATTTCTCTTACTCATAATTTTGGCAGGTCCCTCTTGGGCTTCCTGGTCCATTCCTCCCTCTGGGCCTTCTTCCCCTATCTCCCCACTCTCTATGTTGACCCCAGTCCCTGTGGGTCTGCACGGAAAGCACTTTGTACATCACCTCCTTTAGAATCCTTGCTCCATCCCTGCCTGACTTGCATCTGACATGGCCAGTGGTGAGTCTTGGAATTCAAGATGCTGCAGAATGCCTTGAGGGCTAAGACATGGTTGCTAATTCTAGAGTTTGATTCAGTTTTGCTAAGAGCAAATTACAGGACAGCCAGAGCTACACAGAGAAACTCTGTCTTGAAAAAAAGTAACAAAAGCAGCATAAGAACCTGAGTTCAATACTCAGCACCCCATATAAGAATGGCAGCATGTGTTTGCCATCCCAATGCTGAGTAGGTGGAGACAAGTGGATGGATCACTAGGGCATGCTACCAGCCATCAATGAGTCCCAGGTCCTGATGAGTGGCCTATCTGAATAAAAAATAAAAAGCTACTGAGGTGGATTTGGCCTTCACAAGCACATCTGTGCTGCTACACACAATACATTAATACGTACACACACAATTTCAGGAAAGAGAGTTGGCTGGAGAATTCCTCAGTGGTTAAGAATACTGGCTGTTCCTCCAGAGGACCTGGGTTTGATTCTCAGCACCTGTATGGCAGCCCACAATGGTCTATAACTCCAGTCCCAGAAGATATGACATCCTTCCCTAGTCTCCCTGGGTACCAGGCACACATGTTTTGCACAGGTATAGGCTAAACACCCATACATACACAAAAACATGTTTCTAAAGGGCCCGGAAGGCAGCAGTTCACCTCAGGGTACTTTCCTAGCTGTGTCAAGGGCCTGCCTCAAAACAGTTTTAATAGGGCTGCCTTGCAGGACAGGCTCCAAAGCAACACAGAAATCCTGTTTCAGAAACAAAACAAAACAAAACAAAAAACAACTGGAGCACTGACTGCTCTTCCAGAGGTCCTGAGTTCAATTCCCAGCAACTACATGGTGGCTCACAACCATCTGTAATGAGATCTAGTGCCCTCTTCTGGCCTGCAGTCAAAACATGCTGTATACATAATAAATCTTTAAAAAGGGAGGTGGGACTGCCACAACATGTGGTGGTATACACCTTTAATCCCAAGACTCCTAGGCAGAGACCAGATTTATGTGAGTTGGAGGTCAGCCTAGTCTACATAGTGAGTTCCAAAGCCTACATAATAAGATCCTTTAAAAAGGGCAGAAGCTGGGACATGATGGTACATACCTGTAATCCCAGCATTTGGGAAATAGAAGCAGGAAGGCCAGGAGTTCAAGGTCGTCCTCTGCTACAAAGCTAGTTCAAGTCCAGCCTGTCCTATATGAAACCCTGCCAAAAAAGAGGTGAGAGGCAATTGCAGGAATAGCTCAATAGTAGGGTATTTTCCTGTCATGTGAAGCCCTGGGTTCAAATCTCCCTGTGATTAAAAAGAAAAGTGCATTTCCGTGTGTTATTTTTGGTGCTAGTTAAAGGACCATGCTTTGAGGAGTTTTGGGTGAGTGGTCTTTACATTAGCTGCACATTGGAATTATCTCAGGGAAAGAATGGTAGCCGGTTCCTGCCTTCAGAGGTTGATGGAATTGTTCTAGCATGAGCCTGAGTATTTGAATCCCCTACCCTTCACCCCAGCTTCCCAGGTGATTCTAAAGTGCAGCTAAACCTGAGAGTCATCACTCTGTGTTCTTGGGGCCGTCAGCATGCCCTGGGAGCTTGTTAGAAGAAGTAGAATTGGGGACCAATTAGATGAGCTGCATCTTAACAAACAGATTCCTGATAAGGCTAGAAGTTGGTCTACATTCAGGGCCCACGTGGAATAGCAAAGCTGTGCATGAATAACAAACTCAAAAGAGTATGGGGATATTAGGAAAAATCTGGACAAATGCAACTTCCCAGGTTTCACTTTCTTAAGTCTATGTGACCCTAGAAATATGCACTTAAAAAAAGAATGTATGTGAATGTGTTAGTATAAGTGCACCAGCATCAGCCAGATGAGGGAGTCAGATACCCTGGAAGTGGTGTTAACAGGCATGTGAGCTACCATGTGGCTGCTGGGAACAGAATCCCAAGTCCTCTGCAGGAAAGTGTATCTTAACTGCCAAGCCATCTCTCCAGCAGAATATGCCTTTTTATAAGCCATTTCTTCCTGTCTTGCTTCATGCCATCCTGTTGGGATGCAATGCACATCCATGTTCTCTTCAAGTTTGGATTTATCTTAATTTCCTTCACCTAGGCAGGCAGAGATAGATCTGGCTTCCCAATTCACGAAAACGTGGTGCTCAAGTTTTCAACGCAAGTCATTGCTGGGACTATTCATCTACTAATTCAGCAAAAGGCTACGGAGTGCTTTATGAGTGCTAAACACTGAGAAATCCAAAGAGGGAGACCCAAGTAAGTATTCTTAAAACAAAAGGGCAGGATCTGAACAAAAAGAGGCTCACCTAAGCATTCTGCGGCGCGCGGGGGGGGGGGGGGGGGCAGGGAAGTTTACTCCTTAAGAAGCATAACAGAGCTCTAATGAGTAGCTACTACAGATGTAAATGAGGTAGGGTAAAGCGCAGTTTCTTCTGCAGCTTCTACGGCTACAGAATCCTTGCAACACCAAAGAAACGGAGGTAGAGCAGAGTGCCCCACAGTCTGCTTTTCCGGAGGCAGGACAGTCCCATGCTCAGTCACTTCTGCTATGCATGGTGCTAGTGAATTGTCTCTGATTCCGCCTTTCCTTCTTCCATCCAGAAAGCACTGACTTTTAGAGATATGCCAAGCAGAGGCACTTGGAGAACGAGTATGAGGATCAGGAAACAACCTGGACTGCAGGAATAGGGAGGGATGCTCAGAGAACCACACCTGTCGACAGCTCACGCAGCACCCTCCGCTCACAGCTACTCCATTGGCCAAACTGATGAGCCGGCCCAGGGAAATGGGAGGGGCCTTCTTGTCCAGCTCCTCCCCTTAGGCCTGGTGGCTCTTTTGATTGGCAGAGAACTTGGGCCTAATGCCACACCTCACACCCCACCCCCAGTCACCTGTCTGTCTCCCACTAGGTAAGCTGCCTTTAACACCCACTCTCCGTGCCTTCCGTCGTTCTCCCTACCCACTTCCATGACCAGCCAATGAGTTCGGGGCGGAATATACCTTGCAACCAATTACAGCTGCTTTCAAACTTGACGGACGACTTCCCGCCCCTCATCCTGACTCCTCCCCGCAGCCAATTGATTTAGGAGAAGGGGGCGGACACATCCAATCAGCACGACACAGGCCTCCTGATTGACATCCAGGCCCTCGCGCTGGCGTGTTGTGCTCTGAGGCGGGGAGGAGGAGGAGGAGCCGGGAAGAAAAACCTGAGCCAATCCAAGTAAGCTGAGCGGGAGGCCAATCGAACGCCGCGCCCTGCAGAGACCAGCCAATCCTAGGGAGGGGGCCGGCCTTATCCTCCCTAGGAACCAATGGGACGCGCCTGACGGCGCAGAGCGACGTGCTGTGGGAGCAATGACGGACCTATATTCGGGGCTCGGGGGCGGGCCGGCGCCAGAGACGAGAAGAGAGGAGGGGAGGCCTCCTCCGTCGCCGCCATCTTGGACCGGGCCCGTTCAGCTTCCGTGGAGCCGTCGGCAGCCGCCGCCGGGCCTTCCCTTGAGCCCCGAATCCCCTACTCGGTCGTCTAGAACAACCCCGGGCCCACTTCCTCTATCAACAACCCAACCCCACTTCCGGCTTTTGCGCCCTCTTGTCGCGATAGCGCCCGGGCTTGGGGCGCGAGGAAAGAGGAAAAAAAAAAAAAAAAAAAAAAAAAAAGGCGGCTGGCGGGCGCTCGCCTCAGTCTCCCCCTCCTCGCCTGTCGCGATACGCTCCGCAGCGGCGGCGCCAGCTCCTGCGGTGAGAGCGTCAGGCTCGACTGGGCCGGACCCCTTCCCCTCTTCCCTCAGCGTCGTCGGCTGCCTTCCCGCTCCGCGACCCCTCCGCCTGTGGCGACCCGGCCTCCGCGCCCGCCGGGCCCCGGCCCCGGCCCTGCCCTGGCCGCGCGCTCAGGCCTGGCTTGGGCTCGGGCGGGCGGGGACCCTCCGCTCTCAGCCCTCCCGCGCCCCGATTCCCGCGTGGCGGCAGCGCTCCGGCCCCGGGTGCGAGGTGCCCGCCCTCGCGCGCGGCGGGCCGGGGAGGGGGCTTTGCTGTGGGCGTGGGGGGCACTCCTGCAGCCGTGCCCTCCCCGGGAGCTCCCTTGGGGAGCGCGGCCCTGCACCCGAAAGCTCCAGCTTGTTGGTGTCTTGATAGGGGGACGCCTCTTTGGAAGAGATGGATCTGGTGGAGGAAAAGTCCCCACGACCCGAGGGTGCAGCTCCCGTTGTGAGTTGGAGCCTAAGCCAAAGTTTCCACCTTGTCCTCACAGCTCTGGCAGTAAAGTCTCCTAGACGTCCCATTCCACCAGCCTTCTTTTAAGGAAGCATGGCTTTTTTCTTTATTTTTTAACACTCCCTCCCCAGACCTTGGATTCAGGACTGTCCACCGTATTGCTCACTTCCTGGCTTCAGGTCTTTTACATCTTTGAGGTGGGGTACCAGCGGCCTCTAGCTTTGGGGATGCAAGCTCCACTGAGGTGCAAGCTGTCTGCCTCCCTGGCTGTGGCTTCCTAGTGATGTCAAGTCTACTGGTAATGCTGTGTATGGCGGGAGCTGTTTAGCTCTCCTGGGTCTGTGTCGGTGGACTGTGAGCTCCCAGGCTCTCAGTTGTTGGTGTGCTGCTGTTGGGGGACAGGTAAAGCACCTCTTCTGAACAGCTGCATCTCCGTTCTGTGACTGTCATCTCAGGATTCGGTCTCTGCCTGTTTGGCAAGGGTTGCCTCACTGTCTTCACCTTCTCCATCCTCCATCACATGGGTTGTTATCCCCCTGCACTTCCATTCTCATCACCCACCTGTGTGTAATCTCCCGTGATTGCAATCCTCTGTGTGAGAGCCGTGTCCCGGCTGCAGTGGACCTTCTCATCCAGCTGGCACCCCGTAGGCCAGCGTCCCTCGCCCGAGTCTCCTGCTGTGTGTGCAAGGGGTGGCCTCTCTCCCTGCATTTGTGTTCCTTGTGAGCTAGTGTCACCTGCAAGGTAAAGTTCCTTCCTTCTTTGGTATCGGCATCACCCTCTCTCCTGCATGTGAGATGACTACCCCCTCGTGCACTCACTGTGAGGCTAGGTGCTCTTGGGTGTGAGTACCCCTGGCTAGTGTGATTTACTCCTCTGTGGTTTTTCTGTGGGTCTAAAGTGAAGGTTCCTTGGGTGGTGTCTGGGACTTGGGAGAGAGACCACTGTGGTCACTTTGCTTGGGACTAAAGATTCTTAGGGATGACTTCATGGTATAGGTTCCTCATCCCCTGCCATTGGTGTTGGGCCTCTCCGGGGGCTACTTTATTCACCCAATAGGACCCCCATGTGGTGGTGCCAGGTTCAGGTTCCACCTCCAGTGCTGCTTGCCACCACTCCTGGCTTTAGTGTGAGCCCTCTTATCTGCAAGGTGCCTTGTGCTATGCTCCAGGATGCTTGTGTGGCCACTCAACAGCACCAGCCTTCAGGATTAAGGTTGTGCCCCTCATCAGGTCTCTGTATGATGATCTTGGAACCTGTGGTGAAAAGTTCTGGAGATTGCTTCGTTGATGTTTCCTGTTGTGAGTACTGATTTGAGGATGTACCCACACAACCTTGGACAGAGAGAAGCCTCCGTCGTGGGCCAAGAGGCCCAGCTTCCTCCATGCTGTCCAAACCCCCATCCCATTTGTGTACATGTATATGTTCTGTGTGAAGGTGCTTGCCTGCCTCAAGAGGGCCCTGTGCTGATGGCCCCCTAGAGAGGGTCTTGAAAAATGGGTAGGCAGTCCTTTGTGGTGGCACCTCTGGTTTGAGACTCCAGTGCTAGCTTCCTTTCTGGCTTCTCGGGGGGTGTGCACCCTCCTGGTGTGCAGCGGTTTTTGTTGTTGTTGTTTGTTGGTTGGTTTGTTGTTTGTGGAGAGAAGGCACTGCCTCCACTCTAGCTGAGGCTCCAGCCTCTAGAGCAGAAATTCCTGGGTGTGTGGGCCTTGTCCTGCTCTACAGAGCAGCAGCCTTTTGCCAGTCAGATACGGTCTTCACTTACCACAGCTGTGCCCGCCCATCTTGATGGCTGAAGTATTACACCTGTTTTTTTTTTTTTTTTCATTACTTTTTAAAATTATTTTTATTCTATGTGTATTTTGCCTCCCTGCACGTAAGTGCACTGTGTGTGTGCTGTACCTGAGAAGGCTGTTGGTTCCCCTGGAACTGGAGTTACAGGCAATTGGAGAGGCTGTGCGGGTGCTGGGAACTGAACCTGGGCTAAGAAAGCGACAAGTGACAGACAGCTCCATCTGAGACATTTAAATTTTTTTCTTATTTTACATATTTTTGAAGTTGATTTTCTGTATGTGCATGCATGGCAAGACAAACGTGGAGTTCAGGAAAAAACCTTTGAGAAGTTGATTCTTTGCTTTCACTATTTGGAACTTAGGGGTTGAATCCAGATCACCAGTACCTTTATCATAGCGAGTACCTTTGTCTACTCAGCCATCTCACAGGCCCTTAATTACTTTTTTATTACTTTATTTGGTTGATTTTTTTGAGACACTTTCTCTCTATGTAGTCTGGGATGGCCTGCAACTCACTGTGTAGACCAGGCTGACCTTAAGATCTGTCTGCCTCTGTCTCCCAAGGTTGGGATTAAAAGGCAAGTCCTGGCCTAGCATTTCGTTTGTTCGTCTGGTGTGTGTATGTGCTCTTTGGGATGTATACATGCCAGCACACATGTGTAAGATCGAGGACACCTTTTGAGAGTTGGGGCTCTTTCTGCTATGTGAATCCTGGAGATTGAACGTAGGTTGTTAGACTTTGTTTATGCTGATCCTACTCACTGGCCCTTGTTGCCCCTGTTTTTTTGACATCTTGTTTCTGGCTCCTTTATGATTTCTGTCATTTTTTTGGTGCCACAGTACTGTATTTTCACTGTGAGGCTTATCACCTCCTCCCCTGTGCTGTAGTCCCAACCACTTCACTGTGGAATTAGGGTAGGGACTCACCTCCTGAAGGTTGGAGTGCCTTGTCTGGGTTGCAGCACCTGTCCAGAACCCTCCTGTAGGCTCTTGGGACAGAGTGGGTAGTGTGAGCGCTTGTTTAACATTCCTTCCTTCCCTAGTGTAAAAAGGGGCTCTTCTGTGCTGATGGGGTGGTAGAGCCAAGACTCATTCTTGTCAAGATCCTGAACACCTTGCTGATTCCAGGCAAGGTCCCTGGATCAGAGAGAGGCACCTGTACTTCAGTCTCCTCAGTGGGGCTCTTTGCTGAGTCCTTTTGCTGGTTGCTCCATCTTCCTGAAGATTCCTGGTGTGTGGTGTGTCAGCCAATCCTCAGATGATAGTGCTGCCTTTTTTTTTTTTTTTTTTTTTTAAATAGGTCCTTTATTGAAAAGGTTTAAGTGCCTAGAGCCTCGGGTGCCACCCATACTACCTCCCCCCACAGTGTGGGACTCCATAGAGTTAATTTTGAAAATTCCTTTCAGAAGAGGTGCCAACTCCATCCTCTCTGGGCCTCTTTTTCTAAATCCTCCAAAATTCAGTGTCCCATGCAGTGGTTGCTAGTCACCTGTGATTGGTAGAAATGAAAAAACTGAGGCAGGAATGTGGGTTCAAAGCCAGCCTGAGCTGTCTTCTAAGATCCTGTTCTTGGAAAGGGTACGATTCTGTTTTTCTGTTGCACTGGTTGTAGTACTTTAGGCTGACAGTGCACTTTGAAACATTTCCCACATTGCACCTTCTGTTAAAACTCTTCTGGGTATCCCTTTCCTTGGTAGTAAGGACCCTCATTATAGCTGACTTCCAGGTTGAAACTCTTAGTCCTGGAGTAGGGCGGTTTCTGCTAAGAGCTACTTTGGGGCACCCCTGTCCTGTATAGTTCTCAGAGCCTTGCTTTTTGGGATACCCCTAGGGAGACAGCTGCTGCCGGCAGCTCAGAAATCCTCTTCCCATGACCCACCCTCTCCAGGTTGCCCCGTTTCAGAGTCAAGTTTTGTTGTGTGGACTTCTTTGCCTATAACCCCCCCACCCAGTCCTTTGTCCTCAGGCCCCTCTGAGTTAAGTTCGCCTTTCTTCAGAATAAAAGTAGGTGCCCCTCTGTTCATTTTGGTTTCTGCCCCATGGGTTCATGTTTCTGAGTCTAAATTGCCAGTCTATCTGATACGGAATTCCTCCATGTGTGCGGATCTGCTCTCTCACAGCTAAGATACCTTTTACTCTCTTATCTTTGCAAGATTTCTATCTTCTCCCAGCCCTCTTGAGGCTCTGCTTCCTGCTCCCAAATTTCTATAATCGTTTTTAGTTTCAAGCTCTTCTGGTCAGGAGCATTATCTGTGTGGGCTCCAGGATTCTGCTGTGAAATACATTTCTTGGAAATGTAAGACCCTCTTGTTTGACATCCTGCCCTGTCCTGTATGAGTGGGTCCAGGTCTTCATAGCTACAGAAGTCCCTTTTCACTCTTGCCCTTCAGTTCACACCTGTATACACAGCATCTCATCTTTCCAGGAGCCGCCAGCCTCTTGTATTTCCTGACTTGTCTGGAGTGGCCTCTCCCAGTCACCTCTGCTCCCAACCCCTGTTTAGAATCCTCATTTCTAGGGCTCATGCCTCCATCCCAGCAGTCCACTCTGTGCTGCATGTGCTGTAGTGTCATCTAGAGAACAGATACTCTGTACTCTAGAAATTTTTTGCTTCCAAATTAAGAGGCCCACAAATAAAGATACAACAGTCTTTGTTTCAACAGTTTCCCAGAATCCAGTCTGCCCATCCCTGTGCTGGGCAACTGAAGGAATTTAAAAACGGGTCAGATCTCCCTTATCAGATAGGAAATGCAGCTGGGGATATAGCTAGATGAAAGAATGCTTGCATGTGCAAGGCCCTGAGTTGTATCATCAGGTAGGGAAGAGGGCAGGTAACTGTTTCTTCCCTCTACCATCCTACCTACCCCGTGATTCCCACCACGTCTCTGGGTTTGGACTAGCCAAGGAATAGATGTTAAGTCCTTCCCAATTTTTCCCAGCAGCGTCCATTTCCAAGAGAGTATGAAGAGAGTTCGTCTGTAGGGCAGGGAAGATGGCGGACAAGCGCAAACTCCAAGGTAATAGACTGAGTGTGGCCACATGCCCTCTCTTTCGGGAACTTGTCTTTGGATATTTGCTGCCTTGGCAGGATCCTGATAGTCTTCCTCCCTGGCCAGGTGAGATTGATCGCTGCCTCAAGAAGGTGTCCGAAGGCGTGGAGCAGTTTGAAGATATTTGGCAAAAGGTACATGGCCTAGGAACCTCAAAATCTGGGTCTGTGGGGAGAAGAATCAAGAAATTCAGAGTCTCAGGGTGTTGACCAGGGAATCATCTCTAAGATCGACTGTGGGGAGGGGGTCCTAGATTTCCCCGCCGAGGAAGAAAGACTGGACCTTTTCTGCTGTGGCGAGCTCTGGGCAGCCACTCTCCCATTGACTGCTGAATTCTTCATCCCTCAGCTCCACAATGCAGCCAACGCGAACCAGAAAGAAAAGTATGAGGCTGACCTAAAGAAGGAGATTAAGAAGCTACAAGTGAGGGGGCTGGGGCTGGACTCTCTTGTCCTGTGGGAGGAGGGTAGGGGAGAGTGGACTGCTGGGTCCCAGGGAGAAGAGGTCACTAAGGGCCCAGTTCCTAGGCCTGCAGCCTGATTTTCTTGCTGGATCTTCTTCAGCGGCTGAGGGACCAGATCAAGACATGGGTGGCATCCAATGAGATCAAGGACAAAAGGCAGCTTATCGAAAACCGAAAGCTCATTGAAACGGTAGGACACCAGAGCCTGGGGCTCTGGGGTGGTGACATGATTGGGTTCCTGGGAGGGACCCTAGAAGGCAGAAGTGGAGCAGCAACTCCAGACTCCTGAGGAGAGTAATGTCTCTACAACCAGGGAAGGGCAGAGGCGAGGTCTCCAGGCTGTCTGTAGCCTTGCTAGACCTCAGCTCCTGTCCCCCTTTGTGAGCTCTCCACCCACTGTACTCTCCACAGCAAATGGAACGGTTCAAAGTTGTGGAGCGAGAGACCAAAACCAAAGCTTATAGCAAGGAGGGCCTGGGTCTGGCTCAGAAGGTGGACCCTGCCCAGAAGGAGAAGGAAGAGGTTGGCCAGTGGCTCACGGTGAGTTGGGACAAAGAAAGAAGTGAGCACATGGGCCCAGACTTAAGTATATATCAGGGACTTGAGGACAAACCCCTCTTCCCTTCTCTTCCCCCAGAACACCATTGACACCCTAAATATGCAGGTGGACCAGTTTGAGAGTGAGGTGGAGTCACTATCTGTACAGACACGCAAGAAGAAGGGCGACAAGGATGTGAGTGGGGGGAGAACCATCCCCCACGGGGTAGGGGTGGATGTGGCTTGTGCACAGGGAGCCTCTGGAGGCTTATGGGAGTCTAGTTCTGGGTGTCTAAAATACACCTGGTGTAGAGATGGAGAAGCAGGATGAGGCAGCCTAGCTGGCTGAGTGGTACAGGGGAGAGGTAAGATAAGATCCTGGGACATTTGCTAGGGGGAGTTTGGGGGAAGATAGACTTAGAGCTGGGACTCAAAGTAAGTGAGACATGAATTGACAACCAGATTGGGAAGATACACAGCACCCCAAAGATACCAGGTTCTCAGGAGCAGCGGGGGGGGTGGTGTGTGTCCCTGAGAAACCAATGGCTGTGGATACTCGGAGAAGGATGGTTTGAACCAAAGCCATATGTTAGGGTCCTGGATTCTACACCTTTAGGATTGTAGGGTATGAATTCAAAGGGATGTCTGCTTAGTGGTGTCACCAGAGAAGGAAGCTGGGGTCGGATGGAAAGTGAGAGGTATGTCATGATTGGCAAGAGATTTGGAAACCAGGGATTGGGAGGGAAAGAGTGGGTCTTTGACAAAGGAAGGATGTGGAACAAAGGAAGGAAGGTGTCAGATGAAAAGGGAATTGCGGCTTTGGAGAGGAGCAGGGGCTCCCTGTGGTTGCTGGCAGTAAACAGACGCAGGTTTCCTTCTCACAGCTCTGTCCTTAGTACTGTCATTACTGTTGCAGTGAGATGGGATGTCTATTCCGGGGGGGGGGGGGCGGCACTGGGGGAGACTTGCTTGTAGTGTTAGCACAGGCATCACAGGTTTCTAGGATCTCCAGAGCCCAAAGGGGTTGAGGAGGGAGAAGTGGGTCCCTGAGATATCATCAGAAACCTCAGACTGGTACTCCTCACTGCCCCATGCTAGGAGGGGCTGTAGTGGAGTTTTGGGGTACCCTGGGGACAGGGGACTGAGGACAGGTTCTGTGGGGGCAGGAGGGCTGGGCAGGTGCTCTGCAGCCCCTGAGCCTGGCCCTGGGCTCGCCAGCAGAAGCAGGACCGGATCGAGGGCTTGAAGCGGCACATCGAGAAGCACCGCTACCATGTGCGCATGCTGGAGACCATCCTGCGCATGCTGGACAATGACTCCATCCTGGTCGACGCCATCCGAAAGATCAAGGATGACGTGGAGTACTACGTTGACTCATCCCAGGACCCCGACTTTGAAGAGAACGAATTCCTCTATGACGACCTGGACCTCGAGGACATTCGTGAGGCCCTGGGCTGACCTTCATGGCACAGAGGGTGAGGGCAGGAGGCGTGGCTGAGCCAGCTAAGCATGCTGCTCCCCTGCCCCCACAGCACAGGCGCTGGTCGCCACCTCCCCCCCCAGCCACAGCCACATGGAGGATGAGATCTTCAACCAGTCCAGCAGCACGCCCACCTCAACAACTTCCAGCTCTCCCATCCCACCCAGCCCCGCTAACTGCACTACGGTGAGGGTCTGGGTTCCCAAGAGGGTGGGAATGGAGGAGTCAAAAGCCCAGTCTTGCTGTAGAGAGAGCAGCTAAGGAATCGAGGGCTAGGCTTTTTGTGCTCCAAGGTCCTTCCTGGTATGGAATGGATATAAAAAGCCAAAAGATTGACCCTGGGTTCCCACTCAGGTTTAGCATTCATGTGGGTTTTAGGGGGTGGGGGTGTACTACAGTGTGGGGTCCTTGAGGACCTGAGCAGCTGGGTATTTCCTCTCTGACAGGGATCCAGGGCTAAAGTCTATAAAAGAAGGTTCCTGAGTACTTCACGCGTTGAGTGAGTGCTGGCTCTCAGAAGACAGTACTAATGAGCTCTGGTTTAGCTGTTTTCCCAAAGGTTCGGGTTGGATGTTGGAACAGCTCTGGGTCACAAGATGAGTCAGATGGGCCTGTGAGAAATTAAGAGCAGTAAGGGCCCTCCTGGGTCCTTAAAGGATTGTCTTTTGTGTTGGGACCCTGGAAGTCACACAGTTCTGACTCTTACTACCCCTTACCTCAGGAAAACTCTGAAGATGATAAGAAGAGAGGCCGCTCGACGGATAGTGAAGTCAGCCAGGTGGGTCTAAGTTTGAATCTGATGGCTTGTCACTTGTTCATTCAGTGGTCCTTACAATATTGAAGCTGGAGTGCTGGCCACAATGCTGGGGTCTTGGGACAGTAGCATGCCAGAAACAGTGCCACCCTGAGGGCAGGCTGATGACTGGTGCTGTGGGTGAGGTGGCCTGTGTCTTGGCCTGCAGAAGAAGACTGAATGGTACTGTGGCAGCAGCAGATCACACAGGAGCTGTAGCAGAAAGCTCGGAGGTATGGGAGGTGGGCCTGTTGGACTGAGGACCTGGTCTTTGTAGACCATCTCTGAAGGAACCAAACAAGCCTGGGGAGTGATTGGAAAGTCAGAATGCCTGTGTTGTGCCGACTGCAGGAAGGAAGCAGTCCCTGAGAGAGGAAGGACTATGCAGCACTTCTCCAATTCCTCTGGCTCCTAGAGGATGTCTCTTAGCTCTGTCAACTTCTAAGATAGGAACATACCTTAGGAAACAGAAATGTTGTCGGAGCAGAAGGATCCCAGAGTCCTTCTGCAATGATAGAAGGGATAGTCCTAGGTGGGGGCACCTCATTGGGCACAAGAGTTGAGAAACAGCAAGGGTAGTAGAGAGAGAGACACTGGGACAGGGACTCCTGGGAGTGGGCCCAGCTCTGCCACCTTACCAGGCCCCCAGACTGTCAACATAATCCCAGGAAAAAAAGAGAATGGCCAGTTCCCTCTGGTACTTGGTAAGTGAGGTTCTTGTGATAGTCAGAAATCTGGGAGGCAGTTTGTCATGGCAGCCTGGTTTTTGGAACTTGACTGAGGTAGGGATTCCCTCATTACACTCTGGACCACTGTATTTTACAGTTCTATATGACTGGCTATAATGGACCTTTAGCTGACACTCAGAAGTATCCTGGCTGTCCCAGTTTCCTTACTTTTAAATATTTAGGCTGATCTAACTAACCCCAAATTGAGGTGGGGGGGCGGTAATTTTTGTTTTGTGAAAACATCTCACTATGTAACCTTCACTGGCTTGAACTTGCCTAATAGACCAGGCTAATCTCAAACTCAGAGATCTGCTTCTCTCTGCCTCTCAAGTGCTAGCTAGTATCAAAGGTGGCATGCACCACCGCTCCAGGTCTCAAATTGAGGGTACTTAAGAGTTCCCACTGGTCTCTTGTCTTAACGACTTAACCTCTATCAGATTCATGTGGACTACAGGGGGCAATGTCCAGCAAGGACTTGGGACAGCTGAACAGGCTGAAAATAACTAGATCTTAAACATGAGGACAGTTGAGTTCTCTCCTAGGTGCCCCAGAGGGTGTGGACAGTTGATAGCAGGTCAGAGACAATAAGAGGGTGGTAGGTAGTGGACAGGCTGGCCTAGTACCTGACCCTCTGTTCTTTTTCTCTGCAGTCTCCAGCCAAAAACGGCTCCAAGCCTGTCCACAGCAACCAGCATCCCCAGTCCCCAGCTGTGCCGCCCACCTACCCTCCTGGCCCCCCACCTGCCACTTCTGCCTTGAGCTCCGCCCCTGGCAACAATGGGGCCTCTACCCCAGCAGCACCTCCAAGTGCCCTGGGCCCCAAGGCCAGTCCAGCTCCCAGCCACAACTCGGGTCCTCCTGCCCCCTATGCCCAGGCTGTGGCCCCACCCAATGCCGGCGGGCCCAGCACTGCCCAGCCCCGGCCTCCCAGTGCCCAGCCGAGCGGGGGAAGTAGTGGTGGCAGCGGAGGGAGCAGCAGCAGTAGTAACAGTGGCACGGGCGCGGGGGCTGGCAAGCAGAACGGCGCCACCAGTAAGTGGGGGCCGGGGGGGGGGGGGGGGGGGGGGGCAGGCGAGGTGGGCAGTGACTGCGGCCTGTTCACACGCGCCCTTCTCCTCCCCAGGCTACAGTTCGGTTGTCGCAGACAGCCCTGCGGAGGTGGCTCTGAGCAGCAGTGGGGGTAGCAGTGCCAGCAGCCAAGCCCTGGGGCCCACTGCAGGCCCTCACAACCCAGCTCCCAGCACCTCGTGAGTTCTGGAGTGGCGGGTGTGGGCACAGGCTCTCATGCCACCCTTGCTGCAGAGCTCTGAGTCCTGCCCTTCTCGGGCAGCGAGTGTCCAGTGCGCACTGCCTTCACCTCAGCAAGGCTCCTGTCCCTGCTGCTTACACCTGGGGCCTGTGTACATGCGTTCCCAGCTCTGTCCTCGGTTACTTGTGTTTTCACTCTAGGTTTCAGACTGCTCTCTCCCCATTTCTGTTCTGTGCTCTAAGGCAACCTGACTTCCATGGGTGTGGGAGCTTTTCCCTTTTCTAAGTGAAATGTCCTAGTCCTCTGTTTCTCCAACGTGACGTCAGATTACTCCCGCTGTTTCCAAACACATGCTGAATGAAAGATTTGTCCCCTTGCCCCCGACATTACCAGCCCTAGTGAGATTGCACCATATGCATCTGAGCAAGGTTACTTGTTCCATGATAGGAACTTCATTCACTCTGAATCTACCCCAGTGTCTGCTCTAGAACTACCCTGTCCCCCATCTTTTAAGCTGTTAGGGGATCCTAAAAACCTGTATTCCCAACTCTGTTGTACTGAAGAGGGTTCCAGAGATTGCTGTCTCTTCTGCCCGCCCCAGCTGTCTTCCCTTCAGCTTCCCCCTTTGGAGCCCATTTTCTGTGCCCATCCTCCTTCAGGGACCTTAATCTGAGTCTCCTCCGTTCTTTACCCAGGAAGGAATCCAGTACGGCAGCCCCAGCAGGGGCTGGGAATGTGGCTTCAGGCTCAGGGAACAACTCAGGAGGACCCAGCCTCTTGGTGCCACTGCCTGTGAATCCTCCCAGTTCTCCAACACCCAGCTTCAGTGAGGCCAAGGCAGCTGGCACTCTGCTCAATGGTCCTCCACAGTTCAGCACCACCCCGGAAATAAAGGTGAGCTCCTCAGATGTGGACCCTGAGCCCATCCTGGGACAGGAAATCCAGTGTGTCTACCTTTCTAGGGAAGAAAAAGCATCTTAGATGTTCTCCTGAGTGGGTGATAGGGCTTTAGCATGGTTTTTAGGGGAGAAGAAACAAAGTGGCCCCTTGTGGAGAGAGGCTCCTGTGAGCTGTGGTGGGGTGGGGGAGAATGAAGGACTAGACCTTATTATCTGTGACTAGTACAGAATGAGTCCCTCCAAGAGATCTGGGATGCAGGTCTGTGGGTGGGCTTTGGTAATGGAAGGGTTGTACGGAGTGGGTAGAAGAGGAGCCAGCCCTAAGCTGCTTCACCAGGGAAAGCAGTGTGGGGGCTGCAGACCCAACCCACTGATGTTCCCAAGGAGACTGAATGCCCAAGGGATGGCCGACTTCCTTAAGGCAACAGCAGAGCCTGCAACCCTGCCAGCTACCTCCCTCAAGATGCCATATTACTGTGGGCAGTCCAGTGGGCATTTCCCCAGCATGTGGTGTCTTTGTGGAAGTATGTGCTATGGCCTGTCCACCATGTTTTGTAGGGTATTCTTTCCTCTGGAATGTGTCATGGACGCTGAACAGAATTACACACTGGAGAGTCAGTGGACCATGTTCTGATGGTGACTTCAGATTTGCAGCTTCCTTACAGCCATGGTGTTTTAGCACAATATGGGTAGATCTTGCAAATAGGGAACTGGCAACAGAAGAGTAGGCAGGGTGTACAGGTCCCATCAGGCTTTGCATTTTTATGTAGCCCAGTCTCTGCTCCAGGTCCTGAGGCTTTTCCCTTTCTCTTTCCAGGCCCCTGAACCTCTGAGCTCTCTGAAATCCATGGCGGAACGGGCAGCTATCAGCTCTGGTATTGAGGACCCTGTGCCAACGTTACACTTAACAGAGCGAGGTGACAGTCATGGAATGGTGGGGAGGGCAAAAGCCAAGAAGGAGGAACTGATCCCATCCTCATCATTGAGGGGCCTGGTGCCCCATCCCTCCCTACAGACATCATCCTGAGCAGCACATCAGCACCCCCCACCTCAGCCCAGCCACCCCTGCAGTTGTCAGAGGTGAACATACCATTGTCACTGGGCGTATGTCCCCTGGGGCCGGTGTCCCTCACCAAGGAGCAGCTCTACCAGCAGGCCATGGAAGAGGCCGCCTGGCACCACATGCCCCACCCCTCTGACTCTGAGCGCATTCGGTGAGGGGCTGCAGAAAGGGGCTGGGGACCGGGACTCCACAGTCTGAGGGAGGAGCTGGTTCCTGGGTCCTGAGAGACTAGGTAGAGTACTCAAAGTGTAGAGGACTTGGCTGGGGCTCCCTATATAGCAGGTTGAAGTGTGCTTCTGAACACCTTCCTGAGGACAGGGCAGGAACTGGAAGTCACCTGGCGCTAAATCCTCTGGTTCACAGGCAGTACCTCCCCCGGAACCCTTGCCCGACGCCCCCCTACCACCACCAGATGCCACCCCCACACTCGGACACAGTGGAGTTCTACCAGCGCCTGTCAACTGAGACACTCTTCTTCATCTTCTACTATCTGGAGGTACAGCAGGGCCCCCGGGGCAGCCTCGGGCCCCCCAGCTCCGCCGCCACCGCTGCCATCCCCCCTCGGGCTGGAGGGGCGAGGTGGGTGTCCCACTGCGGCCACTGGGACCGCACCCCTCCCCATCCCTGGCCCCCTCAAATCAAACCTGTCCAGTCCCAAGGCATTACAATTGCTCAGTCTCAGGGAGAGGCTGCAAGGCCTAGGCCCTATCCACTCCACTGCCAAGAGCTCTCAGCTCCTGGTAAGCCCTTTAGTTTAGGATAGCCTCTGAAGTGCAGTAGGCGCTCCGAAGGCCTCCCTAGAGACCTCTGATTGCAGTGAGCCAGCCCTCCCCATCTCCCTGCAGTTTTCTACATAGTCTCCTCTCAGCTTTCATTGTGCATTAGTTTCTTCTGTCTCGGAGCTTTTCTGAAAGCAATTCTTACCTCACCTGTTTCATTTTTCTTCTGGCCATGGTATGTTCTGTGCTCCCAGCACTGTCTCCAAGTGGACTCCACCCCAGCTGGTCTGTTGTGGGGGCCGGTCCAGCCCTGATGCCTTGCCCTGTTCCCCTGTTCCCTACCCAATCTGGATACCCCCTGATCTTCCTCTGCGTTTTCTCTCCCAGGGAACCAAGGCACAGTATTTGGCAGCCAAGGCCCTAAAGAAGCAGTCCTGGCGATTCCACACCAAGTACATGATGTGGTTCCAGAGGCACGAGGAGCCCAAGACCATCACAGATGAGTTTGAGCAGGTGAGGGCCCCGCCCACCCTGGTCCCACTGGGGTATGGCTAGTGTCCCCAAGCCCAGTCCTACTGGCCTTTGACCTTCAAGAACAGTCCTGTTGACTGACCAAACTGGCCTCCCACACTGTTCACCTGGCCTGGGATGCTATCCCTCTCCATTTATCCGAGTTTTAGTGCTTTAGGGCTGAGCCATTGTTACGTCTTCCAGAGAGAAACTGTCCTAGAGCTGCTAATCGGCCTCCACCATGCAGCCTGGGTACTTTAGTTAGGAGTGTGGGGTTTCTAGTTGGCATCTCCCAAACCTGACCTCAGTGGCCCCGTCTTCATTTCCTGGCAACCAGCAGAGCAGGGAGGGACTTGAGCGTACTTGGAAGAAAGTCTGTTTAGGCAGCCAGTTGAAACTCCACTCTCCCTAAATACCCCAAAGCTGGCTGATAAGGGTTTAAGCCTAGCTCTTGCTGAATGATATTGGGCAAGTCAATAGAACCTCTCTTCGTTTGTCTATCTGTAAAAATGGGAGTTAACAGCACCCATCTCAAGCAGTTGTTACAAGGATTAAATGAGTTAACATGTAAGTACTAATGGTGCCTGCCATACAGTGAGCGTCACAGGTTTTTGTTCTTGTTTAATTGCTTTCAGTTGGTGTGCTCCACAGTGGCTTTCCCTGCACACATTTTCCCTACCTACACTTCCAGGTGCCAAACTGGTCCTCATTGGTCCCATTCTCACAGAACTCTGCCCATCCCCTCCACTTTGCCAGACCACTTTGAAGCATTTCAGACACTTGACCCAGCTTCTTTCTTTCTGTATCCTCTCCAACTTTGACTTCAGACTTCCTGTCTCACCTTGGTTTGGTTCTCGACGTTAATGCATCTCAGGGCACTGAAGTCACTCAGAATCTCAGTTACAATGAAGTGTGTGTCCCTGCAGAGCACTTGGATATAGATGCAGCATCTGTTGCATTGTAGGCCACCTGTCGGTCAACATTCCCCACTGTCTGAACATAAGCCTAGGCCTCATGGCTGTTTGTACTTAGCTGAGGTCCTCTCTGTGTCTCCCTTTTCCACTCTAAAGTCACCGAGGTTGGAGTGTGACAGTGTGGAAGCATGTAGGACAAATCAGCCTGGCACCTCCATGTCCCTGACAACTGCCTCTGTGTCCGTCTGCCTGGCCCAGATCTCAGCCTCCCTCCTCATCCACTCACTGACCACCTTCTTCCCCGGCCAGGGCACCTACATCTACTTTGACTACGAGAAGTGGGGCCAGCGGAAGAAGGAAGGCTTCACCTTTGAGTACCGCTACCTGGAGGACCGGGACCTCCAGTGACACCGGCCCCTCTACCTGACCCCTCCCCCGCATGCTGATCCCCCTGCCCAGGTGAGGGCCCTGCCCTGGAAGACTGGGGGAGGCCCAAGGCCATGAGGCACCCTCCCCCCCAGGAAGCAGGGAAAGGGCAGGGAGGCTTTCTCCTCCTCTCTGCCCTCCCCTGGGGGCCTGGGGGCGAGGGCTGCCCCTTCCTCCCCTCCCCAGTGAGGGACATTTTTTGGTAAACCTATTTTCATTTTGGAAAATATTTATGAATAAATAGTTTTATATGACTGCTGGCAGCTGCAGCCTCTCCTGTCCCCCAGGAGTCAGTGGGCAGGAGTGGGGTTCTGCTGGCGGGGGCGCCGAGCCAGCTGGGGGTTGAACTGGGAGTTGTACCGCCGCCTCCTTTCATCTGTCTCTTCCACTTCTGCCTGGCCTTGCTGGGACACTCGGCCTTGTACCCGGGCCAGCAGGGCCTCTGCTCGAGCCCTCTCAGCTGCCTCCCGCTGAAGACGCTCAGTGCGGAGCTGTTGTAGGGAAGGTGGCCTGCACGGAGAGCAAAAGAGCAGAAAGCTTGAGAAGAGCCACCTGGTTCAGGGGCTGTGCCTCCTTATGATTCTAAGATCAAGAAAACACACTGAGCAGTATCCTGGGCCCCCTGTACCATTTCCAAATAAAAAGAGGTTACCCTTGACTACCCCTTCTCCAGCTGACAGAACCTAGCATCTTACAGACAGAAACCTGCTTTTATTCTCTAACCCAGTGACTTTTAAAGATCTTTTGAGACAGGGTTTCTCTGTGTAGCCCTGGCTTGTAGACCAGGCTGGCCTTGAACTCAGGTCTACCTGTCTGCTTCCCAAGTGCTGGGATTAAAGGCACCAGGTGGTAGGCAGGTTGTATCTGTCTATCTGTACTGAATTAGAAAAGATAACTGAGCTGGGTGTGGTGGCACACACCTTTGATCCTAGCAGCTGGGAGGCAGAAGCCAACCAGAACTACACAGTGAGACCCTGTCTTGAAGAAAAGGAAACCAAAGGCTGGAGAGGGAGTTCGGTGGCTAACTGCACTGGCTCCTCAGAAGACCAGGGTTTGATCCCCAGCACTATAGTGACACACAGTTGCTCCTGTTTCGGGGATCCAATGCCTTCTAGTCTCTAAGGGCACCAGTACATAGGTGCTTGTGCATAGACAAGCATGGCAAGACACTCTTGCCATTACAAAAGAAAAACATACCCTTAGCCGTAGGGCATGTCTAGAGGAGATACTGTTCTTAAAATCCTAAAGTCAGTCTGTCTCCACACCACGTACTAAGAACCATTTCATCCCACTCCTGCTGAGCCTTTTTGTGATACCCGGCTCTTACTCTCTGGGCCGTTGTTTCTGAGGCCGCTCCTCTCTAGAAGGATGGCTTTCACTGCTGTGCCTTTTCTTTCCCAGGTGCTTCTGCATCTCTCTTAAGGGGTCCAACCGGTTCTTGATCTTTTCGTCTGGGCTTGGGCCTGGAGGGCAGCCCCCCTGCCCTGGGGGGAGCTGGTACCAAGGAGGTTGAGTTTGGGCCTCTGCTGCACTCTGGCCCAAGTACGTCAGGATGCCTAGTGCTTTCTCTTGCCTCTCCTGTTGGGGCAAGAAAACAGAATAGTCTTTTCCATCCCTCTGGGAGCCCTAGATGTAGCAGTAGGGAAAGCCAGGGTCTGAGTCCCCGGAGAGGCGGGGCGGTAGGTAGTCATTCAACAAGGGAAATCACAGACCAGGGAGCAGCTATGCAAAGTGCAAGGGCTAATCTGCAGTAATGGGGGATGGGAGAAGCTCCATGAGTTCAAAATTGGGCACCTTTGGGAGAAGACTAAGGAAAAGCCTGCAGAAAAGCAAAGCAGAGGAGTGATTTCAGTGGGATACGGCACTTCAGAGTTGCCTGGGAGACCTGGAGGTGCATGCCTTTGACCCAGCACTCAGGAGGGGGGGAGGGGGAGGAGCTAGAGGGCACCCTGGTCTGTGTAGTGAGTGGGGGCCTCACCTCAAAATAGCTTAAGACTAAAAAGTCTCATAAGGTTAGCATCAGACACAGCGTAAGTGTTCTGCAGCAGTAACCAAATTGTTAGGTGCTACCTTTCAGTCACATTCAAAGCTTTCTGTGTGCGCATTTGTCACCATCTAGCCCAACAGTGTAGTCGCAGCTAGTTGTGTCATCCCCCCCCACACACACACACCTCCAATTCCACCACCAGAGGAGGCCAGCCTACCTTCTCCTGTCGCTTCTCTTCCTCGTGTTCTTTATTGCCTCTGGGTACTCCTTTCCCTTCTTCTAGCAACTCCCTAAACAGGTCCACAGGCCCAGAACTTGAAGCTCCTGCATCTGCTGCTTCCAGCTCAGGCAGTGAGTTGTGGTGCCTGGCTTTCTTCCGTAGGAATTCTGTGCGGGCCTGTGAAGAAGTTATAGGCAGGACATTCAGAACCTAGAATGCTGGGGGTTACAAGAAAGGGCCATGGGGCGCACGTCTTTAATCCCAGCACTCGGGAGGCAGAGCCAGGTGGGTCTTTTTTGTGAGTTCTAGGCCAGCCTAGTCTACAGAGTGAGTTCCAGGAAAGGTGCAAAGCTACACAGAGAAACCCTGTCTCGAAAAACCAAAGAAAGAGGGGGGGGGGGGCGCATGGGCTGACTAGTGGTGGTGTATGCCTCAAATCCCAGCATTCAGGAGGTAGAGGAAGGAGGACCTCTGTTCCAGGTCAGTCAGGGCTACACAGAGAAACCCTACCTCGAAAAAACCTTAAAAGGGGCGGGGGCGTGGAGGTCCGGCAGCCAGAAAAGACACCATTTGTAATTTAGAGTGCAGAGTGTAAACTGGACTGTCAGGGATAGCTGGGAAACCCCCCAGCCTAAAACAAGGCTTCCCAGCCTGGAGTGATGTAAAGAAAACAAGCTATCAAAAAAACACAGCTCAGCAGGGCGGTGGTGGCGCACACCTTTAATCCCAGCACTCGGAAGGCAGAGGCAGGTGGATCTCTGAGTTCGAGGCCGGCCTGGGCTACCAAGTGAGTTCCAGGAAAGGCGCAAAGCTCCTGTCCTGGAACTCGCTCTGTAGACCATCGAACTCACAGAGATCCACCTGCCTCTGCCTCCAGAGTGCTGGGATTAAAGGCGTGAGCCAACACCGCGCGACCACTTTTGAAAGTTTAAAAATCCACACTACTTCATGATCAGATTGACTAAGGGACTTAAGTGTAAGCCAGAATGATCGAGTAATTATTAAAGCCTGTGCATGTGTGTGGTCTTCAAGCCCAGTATTCAGGCGGATCTCAGAGCTCGAGACCAGCCTGGTCTACATAGCCAGTTCCAAGATAGCCAAGGCTACAAAGACCGTTTCAAAGAAAGCCTCTGGGTGTGTTTGGGGGAGCGATGATGGAGAACGAACACGTCCAGCGGAGTGGACTCCAGCCTGTCCGCCCTTTACCCTTCTCACTGAAGCCGTTGCACTCAAGTTGTTCTAAGAGGGTTTTCTCAAGTCTCCCGCTCCGTAGGAGGGGAGCATACATAAGTGGGTGCTCAGTAATTAACTTGTGCGGACGATCTATAAAGTAATCAGAATATCTGTACAACCCTTTTAATGTGCTAGTTCCTGGTCACTTCAACTACACCAGTGGGGAATCTAGGCAGGTTTCATGAAAGTTAGCAAAGGAACATCGCCAAACACCGACCCGCGCCTGACAGGCAGGGCAGGCCCACTGTGCTTCCGGGCCAGCCCCAGGCTTACCTCTTGCTGAGCGAGTAGCACCCTCCGCTCACGCTCCTTCTCCTCCTCCCGGGCCCGGGCCTCATCGCGCCGCACGCGGGCGACATTGTCCTTGTTTCGGACATGCCAGCTCTTCTTGGGCAAGATATTCATGGCTCCGTAGCCGACCTCCGACCATCAGGCCCACTCTCCAGCACTTCCGATTGGCGCGAGGATGTCACCGCCCTATGGTCCCACCCTTGCCTGTGCATTGGTTCTGGGCCAGTTGCCACGCCCCCTCATGGCTTTGTTTAGAGGTGATTGGCTAAGGGGCCCTCCATCACAGCAAATCATAAACGCTTGCAACCTGAGTTGCTCCAACCCGGACGCTGCTGTGTGAGGCTGATGGTGCCCTGCCTATCTAGCCCTTCACGCAGACACAGCCCAGGATTCGGACCAGGCCCCTCCCCAAACCCTGTCCAGGGCTTCAGAACTGGGTTTCAAAAGGCATAGCGGCCTGGACTGTTGTTTATTAATATGGTTCAGCTGAGACAGTGGCACTTGGTGGCAGAGGGCGTGGGATTCGATTCCAGAGATGATCGCTTGATATATGAAGTCACTGAAGCAGGCGTACAATGGGTCTGAGGGTCTCCAGCCAGACTGGTCAGATAGCTCCATTACCTGAGCTCAGAGCCACAGCTCTCTGGGCTAGGAAGATTTTATTCTGCGCTTCCTAAAGGCAAAGAGGGGCGGAAGTGAGACACACCTCTTCACCCATGTCCTTCTTCCCATATTCTCAGGGAGCCCTTCCCGGGGAACCAGCCTGGCTCACCGTCTCTAGCTGGCGTTTGAGCTCAGAAATGAGGCGTCCGTAAGAGTTAGCCAGGGCTACTGTATACGCCATCAGGATGCTAAGGAAGACAGCAATGAAAGTCACTCCGGAAAAAAAAAAAAGTGTGTGTGTGTGTGTGTGTGTGTGTGTGTGTGTGTGTGTGTGTGTCTTCATCATATGGCTCCTTAGAAACCAGGATCAGGACCCTCAAAACCCCCTTGAGACTCCTAAGGAACAGTCTTCCATTCTCTTCTGTCTCAGACCAAGGAGTCCATACCTCTGCCCTCCTCCTTCAGACCAGGAGTCTAGGCTGCAGACCTCCTTTAGACCCAGGGTTCCAAACCCAGACTTCTTTTCTTAGACCCAGGAGTCCAGACTCCAACTCTCTTGCTTCAGAACTAGGTAGACCTTAGTTCCCTTCCCTTCTATATAGGTATCCAGGCTGCAGCCCTCCTCTCTAATACACAGGTGCCCAGCCTTGACCTCCTTTTTTTTTCAAACACTAAATCACACATATGATTTATGTCCAAACTCTGACCCTGAAGTCTAGAACCACTCACCTAGAGACGATCAGAAGGGGTACAGCAAAAGCCTGAGTCCCCAGAAAGTAGAGAAAGTTCTGAGCAGTCTGCGGGAGGCTTTCAATGGACTCAGGGATCTGGACCCAAATGGATGACTTCCCTTGGAATGGGCCACACAGCTTAGAAGGTGGGATCCTGGAGGCAGAGACACATTGGGTTCAATCGAGAAGGGCCAGAGTGAGGCCCCTTGATGAACGCAAAGGGGAACGGAACCTCTCATACTTACAGGAAGATACTGTAGAGCACAGGGACAGCAGAGATTGCCAGACCCACAAGAAGCACCAAGGGGAAAAAGAAATTTGCTATGGAGGCTCGGAAGGTGCCAGAGGCCGGTGAGTAGATGGAGAAGAGAGTTATCTGGCAGGGAGGGGTGAGGAAATGGAGATTTGAGACCTAAGAGCCAAGCCTTTGTTTCCCCCTTTTTCCCATCTTGGAGTTTTGGCCTCTTTTAAGGCAGGACCCAGATATCTGAGCCACCTGTTGTTCAGGCCTAGAAGGCAGAGTGTCTCAGATTCCTCCTTCTCTGGACCTAGGACTCTGACTTCCAGTGCCCCCTCCCTCCTTCGGAGGACCTGGCATTCTCCTTTCCCTAGCCCAGGAGTACAGTCCACAACACCTGTCAGCTCAGACCCCAGGATCATCCTCAGCCTCACCTTCTTCAGACAGAAAAGTATCAGGAGTTTGGCAGTGTTGATCAAAGGTAGTAGAGGGCAGAAAAAACTTCCCACCCAGACCACAGTCTGAGCGTAGATGAGCCCCAGCACCTCATCGGGCACCTGGAACTCCAGAGTCCCGGCCAGACGACCCAATGCTCCAGGACAGAGGCCACAGAGTATCCTGAAAGGCAAGGGAGGGCAGTCATAGACCTCCACTTTGGTCTTCCCAACCTTACCATCCAGCCCATTAATTTGTAAAGGATTTTGAAGAGCTGGCTTTCTAAGATCTGTGATCTGTGTTCCAGAACCTGATTTAGTAGTTCCTGATCTAAAATGCTAAGCAAGTAGGAGTGAGGTCAGAGAAAAGTAACAAAACAAAACAAAACAAAACAAACAAACAAATAAATAAGAGGGGGTTGGGAGTTTGGGTGAGGAAAAGGAAATCAAAACTGGATTTAGAAAGTGGGTAGGATGCTGGATGTGGTGGCTTAGACTGGTCATTGGAGCCCTCGGGAAGCTGGATCACCACCCGTTCCAGGCCAGCCTAAGCTACAGTCAGACAGTGTCTGAGAAAAATAGAAAAAGAGGTGAGCGAGACGACTCAGTGGTTAAGGGCCTGTACTGGGCTAGGCATGGTGGTGCATGCTTTTATTCCTGGCACTTTCAAGGCAGAGGCAGGTAGAGCTCTGTGAGTTCAAGGCCAGTCTGGTATACATAGAGAGTTCCAGGACAGCCAGGGCTGTGTTGAGACCCTGGGGTGAGGGGGATATGTATGTCAGAAGAGATGGCTCAGCAGTTAAAAGCATTTGCTGGACAATCATGAGAACCAAGAGTTAAGATCCCAGAACTCACATAACAAGTCAGGCATCTTGGCATGTCTGTAACCCCAGCACCAAGAGGGCCAGAGACAGCAGAATTGCTGAGGCTTGCCTATTTCCTGACTAGCTAAGAAACTGTGAGTCCTAGGTTCAGGGAGAGAGACCCTGCCTCACACAAAGGAGTAGGCAGAGAGTGACCGAGGAAGATACAAAGCCCTCTCTGACCACCCCCCACTCAAGCGCACAGCACATGCTCACACAAACAGACACACATGCACCGCAATAGATAAACGCAATGAACAAAATAATGAAGAGGGCTGGGGTAGCTACCTTGCTTGTGTGAAGACCCCAGTTAGAAAGAAAAGAAAATGGGTAGGAACAAAGTTGAGAATGGAGCTGGGTGGCGGCGCACGCCTTTAATCCCAGTACTTGGGAGGCAGAGGCAGGTGGATCTCTGTGAGTTCGAGGCCAGTCTGGGCTACCGAGCTAGTCCAGGACAGGCTCCAAAGCTACACAGAGAAACCCTGTCTCCAAAAACAAAACCAAACAAAGAAAAGGTGAGAACTGTGGGGGGGGGGGGGGCTGCTCCAATAGGGGCAGGGCTACAAGGAGGGGCAGAACACTTACTTCCTAGGAAACTGGACCAACAGCATGACCAACAGGCCCATCAGCAGATCAAAAAGCACAAGTTTGTACATCTCCTGGCCCAGTCGAGTCTCCCAGCACTGAAGAAGTGAAAAATTGGTAGACCAGACCCTCTGACGTGGAGGCGCAGTTCCGAGGCTCCAAATTGCCAGCAAGCATCAGAAACCCCACTCATGAATTGTGGGGTAGGGGCTTCAGTGTTTGTAAGCATTCGTGCTATGTTCGGCTTCCCCCCAAACCAAGGGAGGATGCGCCCAATTCCAACTATCCCTGCCCTACCTCTAAGCCCAAGAATGCCACACAGGTACCCACAACATTCTCACCGGAATTTCTTTGTAGTTGTAGCCACAGGCCTTGCATCCTTCTGCCTCCTTGTTTCCCCCACATGTGATCTGATTCCACAGAGAGAACAGGAGGAACGCCAGGGAGGCCAGACGCAAAAACACGGTCCTGCAAGATGAAGGTGGAGAAAAGCACTCACACTGATGTACTGCAGACCATGCTGTTCCCTCCTGGGTCCCGCCCCCACCCCTTTTCTACAGAAGAAGGAACTGAGTTTCAGCGTCAGGATTTGGGTCTAGAAGTCCCTGGATCTCATATGCATGGGACTCCTCTGTCTTATGTATTTACATATGTAATTTTATATGTGTATGCACTACAAGCACACTAGTGCCTGCAGAGGACAGAAGAGGGAGTCTGATCCCCTGAACCTGGATGTTCAGGCAGTCCTGAGTGAGCTCCCTGATGTGGTTGCTGGGAGTCGTTGCCTGTCCCACCTCCAGCTCCTTTGTCTTAAAAAAAAATTGTGTGTGTGTGTGTGTGTTTAGGTCAGTGGACAACTTTGTGCAGTCGGTTCTCTCCTTCCACCTTTACATTTGTTTTGGGGATAAACTCAGATCGCCAGACTTGCACAGCAAACCCCTTTATCCTCTGAGCCATCTCACTGGCCCAGAATTCTCTTATTTGTAAAACCTGAGACCCTCTCTCTTCCTGTCCCTTTGTCCCTTCTCCCAGAGATCCCATCCCATCCCACGAATCCAGGACCGAAGCAGGATCAAGACGATCTGGCGGCTGTGAGTGTAGCCCTCCAGCGAGGCAATGAACTTGAACACAAGAGGCAGCACGAAGTTGAACACGGAGATGAAAATGGATGGAAGATAATCCACCAGAAGTTTGAGGAGGGGGGTTTGTTGGACAAGGAGTGTCTCCTGAGAGGGAGTGCGGAACAAGGAAAGAAGCAAGCTGAAAATCCGTCCTTAGCCTCTATTTACCATGAAGGACCTTAAAATCCCAGGCCCAACACCACCCCTTCCCCAAGCCTAAGATCCCGGGAATTCTAGACTTCAGTCCTCACCCACAGGGCTTCACCCTTGGAAATGTGAGTTCTAGGCCCCGAGGACCCTCCTCCTCCAAGACCCTCTGCACCTGCAGCGTCACGGTGCACTCCGTGGCCCAGTAGATGCCGTAGAAGGCCGCCCCCAGGAGCGCAAGGATCAGCAGGTTGAGCAGAGCCCTCAGCGACCACATCCTGGCTCGCTGGCCCAGCGTCTGCTCCGCAGCACGGCGCCTGACCACGGCTTCCTCCAGCTCCACCTGAGGCCAAGAGGGACGACTGCTGCTGGGGATCCATCCCTCCAGGCCTGGCTCTTCCTCAGATTGAACCGCTATAGCCCTCTCCTTGTTTCATACCCTCCAGGCTGTCCGTGGGACCACTTAGTTCTTGGGGGCACTGACCCTCCGCAGCCTGGACTTGCACCCAAGATTCACCTAGCCTAAGCCAGAACCCCGCCCCTTTGAGGCTCCGTCTTCTGTCCAAGGCCAATCCTTCCCCTGTCCAACCCAGACTCCCAAGATCCATTCCCCTGAGACTCCGAGCCACTTCACGTTTTTTCAAGCCACGCCCCTATTTTACTTTGGACCAGTCTTGGGCTCCGCCCCTTCCCTAAGCGAGTCCCTCTCGCCTCCTCCCTGTTCCCAGGCCCCTCCATGCCAGGCATTCCTGTGTAGCTTCTCCTAGTTCTCTCTCCCTGTCTCTGGGAATGCCTTGCTCCTTATCTCAACCGGGTCTTGTGTGGTCCACAACTAGTGGCAGCCCCGCCTCCCCGAGCGCACCTGCAGTTCATACAAAATGACGCGCTGGCGCAGCCGCACGTGCACTTCTCCGCAGAGGCCAAAATTCCAAGCTGAGAACACCCGGTGGCTGTAACTGGTCAGAACCTCGGACTCGGCCAACAGCGTCTCCTTCAACCCGGACACTGAACTGAGAGAAGAAACCACGGGAATAGGGCGTGTAAGAGTGTCTGTCGGTGGAGGCACCCTACTTACGGAACACGAACTCGAAGACCTGTGATCAGGTGCCATCTGCTGCAGTCAGAGAGATACACAAGCAACGTTGGTCTTTGGAACCAAAGGCTCAGAGAGAGATCTGGCAAGCAGACACTCTAAAACGACAGAAGGACCTAGGAGAGAGACACTGGCAGATCTCCAGAGGAAGGAGGGGGAGACCTGAGAAGACGACGGGAACAAGAGAAGAGAGCACAAAAAAAGACATTCTAGAAAGGAGGCAAGCTGGCCTGGTGGCCTGCGCTTCTAATATCAGCACAAAGGAAGCCGAGTCAGGAGGATTTCTGCAAGTTCAAGGGCCAGCCCTGCTACATAGTGAGTTCCAGACCAGCCAGAGGTATGCAGGGTAACAAGGTCACTGTCTCAACTTGCCCAGCAAGACAAGTGTTGTGGGGAGGGGGGCAAAGACCAGAGAGACGAGTAAGAAGAAAGGATGAGAACAAAAAGAAGAGAAAAATAGAACTGGCCAAAGAGACCATGTCTCCCTTCACTCCCCTCCTCCCTCCCCGGAACAACTAGGGAGTGTTCCCACATGATCTCTGTATTTGAACCTGTGGGAATATCCTTTTCTTGAAACTCAGAAGGAGTTCCTATATTTAAAGAAAACTACCATAGAGCTTCCAAGATTTGGGCATCTTCCTGGCAAACCAACCAGGAAGGTGTGTGTGTGTGTGTGTGTGTGTGTGTGTGTGTGTGTGTGTTGTATGTATGAGTATTTAAGTGCACCTGTATAGGTGCACTAGGGAATATGTGTGTGTGTGTGTGTGTGTGTGTGTGTGTGTGTGTGTGTGTGTGTGTATGCATGAGTGTATGGGTAAACTTGAGAATATGTGTGTGCATGTGATATATGCATGAATATATGTGCATATGTGTGTGCTTGGAGGCCAGAGGTGTATGCCAAGTGTCTATCACTTGGCATTTTGTTTTTTTCAGATGGAGTCTCTCACGAACCTGGATCTCACTGTTGAGGACAGACTGGCTGGCCAGTGAGCCCCTGGATCCATTTGTCTGTGCTGCCCTCCTCTACCCCTAGCGCTAGGGCTACAGATGTGTGCTGCTGACACCCTCTCTTCTGTGGGTTTTGGGGATCCAAACCTAAGTTTTTTGGCTTCTCCTGCAAGCGCTTTATCCACCAAGCCATCTCCTCAGCCTTTGTATTTTTTTTTGTTTGTTTGTTTGCTTTTTCAAGACAAGGTTTCCCTGTGTAGCCCCAGCTGTCCTGGAACTTGATATGTAGACCAGGCTGGTCTCTAACTCACAGAGCTCTGCCTGCCTTCTGCCTCCAGAGTGCTGGGATTAAAAGCGTGTGCTACCATCTCCAGGATGTTTTGCTTGTTTTTGGAGACAAGGTCTCACTATGAGTGAGGGTAAGGCTGGCCTCAGACCCTACTGCCTTCTCCTCCCCAGTGCAGACCCGGGCTCCCCCATCCATTACTCATGCTTTTTGTTTGTTTGTTTGTTGTTTCGAGACAGGGTTTCTCTGCGTAGTTTTGGTGCCTGTCCTGGATCTCGCTCTGTAGACCAGGCTGGCCTTGAACCCACAGAGATCCGCCTGCCTCTGCCTCCTTCCTGAGTGCTGGGATTAAAGGCGTGCGCCACCACTGCCACCTGGCCTCGTTTACTCATGTTTAACTATATTTGTTAATAATTAAACAGTCTGTCTTACAACTTGTGCCCATCTTCAGGACTACAAGCTGGAAAGGAGACACTAACGCTTTTTTTTTTTAAGCTTTCTTAGTTTGAGAGCCTGGCCGCCACCCAGTTTTACATTCATAGCCCTCACCCCTAGCCTGGATTAAAATACTTGGTTTCCCTCCTTGAGGATCTCCCAGTCTCATCTGAAATGAGAGGTTCAAATACCTATGTCAATGTTATGGAATTAGCTCAGTAGCAGAGCTCATGCCTAGCAAGTGTGAAACCCTGAGTTCCCTCGCCATCTGGGAGGGGATGAGGGAGACAAAACCACACATGTATCTCCAGTGCTTACCCTTTTCAGCACCCACATATCCAAATAAATACCTGCCCAGCACTTCATTTGTACATCTAAAAGTTAACCTCAGAGCCTGGGAGTGTGGGAGCAGTTCAGGGTAGAGCACTTGCCTAGCATACACGAGGCCCCTAGAGTCCATCCTAGCAACACACACACACACACACACACACACACACACACACACACTCATACACACACACACACACACACACACACACACACACACACACACACACTGGTATATATCTGTAATCCTCAGGAGACTAAGGCAGGACGATCCCTAGGAGTTCAAGACCTGTCCAGGCTACATAACAAATTTGAGGCCAGCCTGAATGGGATTATAGGCAGGAGCCATCCCGGAAGGCTTAGTGTTCTAATTCTTTTTTCTCTTTTTGTATTTATTTATTCAGTGTGCACTTTTGTTTATGTGATGGCATCAGTGTGCCATGGCCCAATGTGTATGGTGGTCAGAAGGCAGCCTGTGGAGGAGCTGGCTTCCTCTCTGTACTATGCAGGTTCTGGGAAAGGAAGTCAGGTTGTCAGAAAGTGTCCCCACCCACATCAAAATCATTGCCAGCTTAGTACTCCATTTTTTGATATCGTTGGGGAATTTGAGATGGAGCCCGGAGCTCAAGGTAACCTTCCTGCCTCATCTCCCCAAGCACTGGGATTATTATAATTATGCATCTTTAAAACAGGCTTTCATGTGCTTATTTAAAGCTTCACCTTAGGTTCCACCAGATACGCTGAGGGTGGGGACTTCCCACTTTGTGCTCTCTTCTTTCTGTCTGTCTCTCTCTTTTAGAGACAGGATCTCTCTATGTAGCCCTGGCTGTCCTGGAACTCAATCTGTAGACCACATTGGCCTCAGAGGTCTGCCTGCCTCTGCCTCCCTAGTGCTGGGGTTAACATGCTGAGCTAGACAGGATCTTCCGTGTATCGCAGGGTGGCCTTCAACTTACTCTATAGGCCAGGCTGACCTTGAACTCAAAATAACCATGCTGCCCCAGTCTCCCAAGTGATGACTAGCTGGGGACTCCCTACCTGGCTTTAAAATAGATTTCAAGGCTGAAGAAATGGCTCCTGGGGGAGGGGGCTTCTATACCACCCCCAGTCCCCCCTTCCTGTCAGTCAGGACGTGGGTGTCACTAACCGGTGTAGGATGAACAGCAAGTAGATGAGGCCGATGAGGAAGACGGAGCACAGGTAGGTGATGGCCAGGTTCGATCGGGGTGGGTAGAACCCATAGAACAGAGGGGACCATTCTAGGTAACCCTGGGGAGGAAGAGGCAGAGTAAGGGTCATTGCGGAGCTCGGCGGAGGCAAGGATCAGGGAGCCGGGGGATCTGGACCACAGGTCACTGAGGAAACCAGAGACCACAGCACCTACCTCTCCAGAGAGCAAGTTGAAGAGCTGAGTGGGGAAGCTGACCAGGCCCTGAGTGTGGGGGGTATAGGAACCACAGGGTGAGGAGATGTTAGGGCTAGGGGGACCTGGAGGAGCGCCTTCCAACCAGGTGGGGACCAGCTTCATGCAGACTTCAATCACAGATGCCACCAGGTTGAGAAAGAGCAGGAAGCGCAGCAGGGTGAAGTAGGACTCAGTGCCTGCTCCAAACTGGCCTGCAGGGGGCAGCAGAGAAGCCTCAGGTCCCTCACCAGTATAGTTCAGAGGGAGGCCAATCAAGCCCCAGCCCTCCTCCCTCAGACTCAAGAGTCTAGAACACAACGCTGCCTCCCCCTCAGACCCTGGGGTCCAGGTCTCAGCCCCCTTCCTCTAAAGCCAACCACACCCCCAATCTTCTTCAGCGTCCATGCCCAGGGTTGTATAGTCTGAAAGCCTTCTTTCACTTTCCCCTTGGTCCTGGAAAGCTGTCGGGTCCAGTAGGCAGCCCTGGATTCAGAGCCAGAGGCCACCTGCTCTCTAGCCCGGCTCTTCCTGGAAAGGAAGGAGAGTCGGAGTCGGAAAATGAAGGGCTTGCAAACTACAAACTGGGAACCACCCAAAGACATAAACAGCTCAATACAATGAGGTGGCTATTGTGTTAAACTGTAGCCACAAAGTGGGATACTCTTTAGCAATTAAAAGGGAAACAACTCTACTTTATGTATAAGAAGCCGGGCACAAAAAGACAATAGCGCCATGCATGGTGGTGTACACTTGTAATCGCACCAGTGGTCAGGCTGAGGCAGGGGGATTGAGAGTCCCGGGACAGGCTGGTCAGATTAGTGACATGCTTTTGAAAGAAAATGAGGGAGTCGGGTGCCGCGCCCCATTCATCCCTGTAGTTCCCTCAAGTTGGAGAATAGTGTGAATTCAAGGCCAGCTTGGGATAAACAGTGGTTTCAGGTCAGTCTGGGTTGTAGAGTCGAGACCGTGTCTCAACAAAACAAAACAAAATGGCTGTTGCGATGGCTCAGCACGCGAGGGCCATTGTGACTAACTCAAAACTTGTGTCTGGTCCCTGACATCCCCAGAACTGACTGCTGCATGCTGCCTTTGAGCTCCACCAAAAGCCATGGCACATGCACGCATGCTATCAGGGGCGCACACACACCAACATGTAAAAAAGAAAGAACCAAACAAATCACCAAGATGGAAAGAAGGAAGGTTGGGAAAAGGGGAAGGAACAGAAATGAAAAATGATTAAGTCTTCTGGATTCTCAGCCTGTGGTGGAGGCGCATGCCTTTCATCCCAGCACTCGGGAGGCAGGGGCAGGTGGATCTCTGTGAGTTCCAGGCCAGCCTGGGCTACAAAGCAAGTTCCAGGACAGCCAAGGCTACACAGAGAAACCCTGTCTCGAAAAACAACACAAAAGTCTTCCTGATTCTCTAGCACAGAGTTCAGAACAAGGCCAGGCAAAGCAATAAAGAACATAACCTCAGGAAATCAGGAAGTTACTCGGCAGACGGAGGTATCAGAGGAGAGAGGCTCACCTGTGTTCCCGCCTTGCCTGCATAGGCCAGGGAAGTTCCCGGGGAGGGTGAGATTCCATGTGGGCAGTTTCTACAAAGGCCTGAAGACCCTTTCCTCCTCCATCATCGTCCTCATCCTCATCCAGTGTCCCCCAAGGGAGCACACCAGGGCCACGGTATCGAAGAGTAGCGGCACTTGGGAGGTCGTTCAGCACAGAGGACAGTGATGGGCCTGGCCAGGAGAAAGGAAGGATTAGAAAACTGTGGGTCTAGGCTACAATCCTCTCCTCTCAGACCCAGAATCCAGGATTCAGCCCTGGACCCTCAGACCCAGGGATACAGGCCTCAGCCCACCTCCCTCAGACCTAGTCTTCTTCCCTGAGGTCCAAGAGCTCAGGGCCCAGCCCTCCTCCCTCAGACTGAGGAGTCCAGGCCCCAGCCCTCCTCCCTCAAACTGAGGAGCCCAGGGTCAAGCCTTCTCCCTCAGACACAAGAGCCCAGGGCCCAGCCTCCTCCCTCAGACTGAGGAGTCCAGGCCCCAGCCTCCTCCCTCAGATACAGGAGCCCAGGGCCCAGCCTCCTCCCTCAAACTGAGGGGTCCAGGCCCCAGACCTCCTCCCTCAGACTGAGGAGTCCAGGCCTCTGCCCTTCTCCATCAAATACAGGAGCCCACAGCCCAGACCTCCTCCCTCAGACACAAGAGCCCAGGGCCCAGCCTCCTCCCTCAGATACAGGGGTCCAAGTCTCAGCTCTCAGACCTAGTCCTCTTCTCTCAGGCCTAGGAGCCCAGGCCTCAGTCCACCTCCCTCAGACCCAGCAGTCTAGCCTCGGGATCTCCTCCCTTAGGGCTACAGATGCTATTATTTCTCCCTCAAATCAGGGACTCAAGGCTTTAGCTCTTATCCCTCTGACCCAGAAGTCCAGGCCCTGGCCTTCCTCGTAGTGTTTCAAAACCCCAGGCTCAGACATCCATACTCCTAGACTCCCTTCCTAAAGTTTCTAGATGTGAACCCCTCAGGACCCTCCTACCCTAAGTGTGAACCTGAACCTCAACTTCCTGTTCCCATACTGAGGAGCTTGGAACTCTGGCCCCTCCCGTGCCTGGTATTAGGGATCCAACCCGACTCTCTCCTCCAACACTGCAACTAGGCAGGATTCCTCTTCAGGGGTTCTGAGTTTCCATCTTAGGAAACCCAGGAAATGAAACCCCCCTTTGCTCTCAGGCTCAGGAACCCAGCCTCTTCTTTCCTTTGATGGACGGCTCTGACTTTCCCAAGACTCTCTCCTACCTGTTCTCGCCTTCCCGGAGCTAAACCAGTCCCTGGACTGGCCCCAGGCTTCCCTGGGACGTCCTTCCATGTCTGTGGATGGACGCTTTGCACCTGTTGTTTCCGTCTCTAGAGGCCTCCAGGGCGGGGACTGCCCCAGGTAAGGGAGTGGCCTGGGGAGACTATGGTACACTTCCTACAAAGCCAGGCCTCTGCTTTGAAAGGTCTCCTGGGAATTGAAGTCCTGACCATCTCTGAGCCTGCAAAACTTCCTGGCAATGGGGGCCTAGGTATGCCACACTGGCAATCTTGGCGGTCTGTTGCCCACAGATACACTCACAAACGGATGCATGTGTAACACTTTATTGGGAGAGATTTATACATTCTGACCTGTCCCAGGCCAAGGTTGACACTGGGTGGCAGGTTGTTTGGGGGCCCAAAAGAAGCTCAGACAGGGGCTACTGTAAGAGCGTGTCCCCCTGGGGCTGCTTACTGGCACCTCGGCTTCTCCTCCAGGATCTGTAAGGTCATGGTCTCTGAAATACTGGTCTGACGATAAAAACCAAGAAAACAGGAAGGATGTTCCTCCTCTTTCCCAAAACCTGGCCCTGAAGCTCCTGTCCCAATACTGGGGACCCACAGGGACTTTGTCCAAGATGACACATGACCACTGGTCCGTGCCCTTGCATTTTGGGGAGTGTGGCATTTTGAATACCTGAAGATTGTTGCAGAGACAGGGACAGGAGTGGACAGTAATACCCTGATGTCAGCAGAGGGAGGTTTGGAAAAGTCAGGATGCGGTGAGTACCCAGGAGAAGGGTACCCCTAGCTTTGTTTACGTCAGAGGCAGGGGATTAGCTGGGAAGAAGGAATCCTCTCCAGGCTCGGAATCAAACAAAGGATTCTTGCTGGGTAAAGGAGAATATAGCCCGGTTCACGGAATCCCCAAGCAAAGCTTGAGCTGGCTGGCAGGCCAGCACAGCACAGCACAGCACAGCACAGCTCACTCTTCCCGGAGCTTTTCCCTGGCTTGGCTGGTGGTGGCCGGGGAGGCTGCCTTCCTCTTGGTGGGGCTGCCCCCACCCAAAACTAGCCCCAGCCCCAGGCAGGCCAGGGCTAGGAAGTGGATCCAGAAGTAGATGGAGGCCCAGTACCGGAGTGTGTCACCCATGGAAAGGAGCACGAAGCCCATGCACATGTAGTCGTAGGCACGCATCTTCAGGAACCAGTGGACCCAGTCCCAGGCTTGCTGGCCCCTGGGGCTTAGATGACTCCGCAAGGCTGACTCCAAATAGCCCTCAGCGGCCAGGCACAGCGGGATGGTCATGAAACTTAGGTAGTAGCCAGGGTGGAGGCCATGCCAATAGGCGCTCAGCAGCATGGTCCAGGCACTCCTGGAGAAAGAGATTGAGTCAGGACACAGAAGTCCAGGCTTCAGTCCCCACTGTCTTATGCCTTCCTCCCTCAGACTGAGGAGTTCAGGACCACCCATCCTTCTTGAATGCTGGAAAGTCAAGGAGGCTTTGAGGGTTTTGTTTGTTACTGGGGATTGAACCCAATGCCTTGCATACACCAGGCGATAATGTACTAACTACTAAGCTGCATCAATCACCAGCATTCTGAGACAGCTTCTTCTTTTTCTTGGAAGGGTTTCTCTGTGTAGTCCTGGCTGCCCTGGAACTCACTCTGTAGACCAGGCTGGCCTCAAACTCAAGAGATCCTCCTGCTTCTGCCTCCCGAGTGCTCGAATTAAAAGTGTGTTCCCCCACTGCTTGGGTACAAAAAGTAAATCTTAAAAACAAGAAACTATCTGATCTTAAGCTAAACAGAGGTTTGTTTAAAGTATCTGGATGGAAGAAATATGAGTTCGTAGGACCCTCTCATCTGCATTAGAAACTCTTTAGGAGTTTCTAACTCTGCAGGAGGAGCTGGAGAGTTGGCTTAGCTGGTAAGAGCATTTCTTGCTCTTGCAGAACACTCAGGTTTGATCCCTGGCATCCACATGGTGGCTCACAACAGTCTGTAACTGCAGTCTCGGGACATCCAACGTTCTCTTTCTTACCTTCCTAAGCACCATGCAAGTGTGTGGTACACATACATATACTCATGCAAAAACACACATAAAATATTAAAATAAATAAACTCTAGAAAATAGAAAATCCCCAGGAATGGTCCACCGCCTTGGTGGGCCCTAAAGTTTGATTCTTTCTCTCTCATATTTTGTTTTCTTGAGCCAGGGTCTCACTATGTAGCCTTGAACTCATATAGAGATCTGCTTGCCTCTGCCTTCTAAGAGCTGGGATAAAAGGTGTGCACCACCATGCCTGGCTGGTTCACTCTCTTACTAAGAGATTTAATTCCCTAACTATTTTTTTAAATTTATTTTTATGGTGCTGGAGAGATGGCTTAGAGGGTAAGAGCACTGACTGCTCTTCCAGAGGCCCTGAGTTCAATTCCCAGCAACCACATGGTGGCTCACAACCATCTGTAATGAGACCTGGCGCCCTCTTCAGGCCTGCAGGCATACATGCAAGCAGAACACTGTATACATAATAAATTAAAAAAAAAATTGATTTGTATTATGTGTATGGGTGTTTTTTTGCCTGTGTGTACGTCTGTGTACCATGTGCATGACTGATATCCTTTGAGTCCTGAAGAGGGCTCCCTTGGAACTGAAGTTCCAGACTGTTGCGAGCGTCATGTGGGTACTGGGAAACCAAATTCAGATCCTCGGCAAGAGCAAGTGCTCTTAATGATTGAGCCATCTTTCCAAACCTTACTTCCCTGACTCTTCAGTCCACAAAATGAAGTATTTTCTACTTCCTTCTCCAACTGAGCAATGACCAGGGCTTCTTGCAGGAGCAGGAGCTCCTGGGGTCTTTTCCTGCTTAGGGACTTGTCTCCGACACACAGCAGACTACCATGACAGACTAACGCTGACTGTACTGTATGATGAGAGGCAGGGGGGAAACCAGACGTGCATCTTGTATCTCCACCTGAAGATGCCGAGGAAATCTCTCAGCCATAGCAAAAATGTCTCCTCAAGTGGGGTACAGTTTAGTGGTTGTCCTGGTTGTTTTTTTCCCCCTTTAATTAAATTAAATTTAATTTTGTCAATTTGACACACACTAGAGTCATCTGAGAAGACAGGATCTCAATTGAGAAAATAACCCCATCAAATCAGCCTATGCAAATCTGTGGAGCATTTTCTTGACTGACAATTGATGTGGAAGCACCTAGCCCACTATGGGTAGGTGGTCCTGAGGGTAGACACGGAGCAAGCCAGTAAGGAGCACTCCTCCAAGGTTTCTGCTTCAGCTCCCGCTTTGACTTCCCTCCACAATGGACAACCATAAGGTGAAGTAAACCATTTCATCCCGAAGCTGCTTTTGGTCATGGTGTTTTATCACAGCAATAGAAACCGGAACTAAGACAGTGGTGGAGCACTTGCCTGGTACGCTTGGGGCCCTGGAAACTAAAAAAGTCTCTAGACATTGCCATATGTCCCTTGATGGCATAGCACAATTACCCCTAATTGGGAGTAAGTGATAAATACTAGGGTGCCCTGGGCTTTGACCTGACCCCCAGGGTTTTAACTGTATCCTCTATAACTGGTAAGACTCTTTAAAAGTCAGCACTTCATGCAGCCTAGGCTTGCCTCAAACTCCTGACCCTCCTGCTCCATTTTCCAAATGCTGTCGTTACCTATGTACCTGCAAACCCTACCAGCTCAACCCCATCCTCAGCCCACACCCCGTTAACATTGATTTATTGGCCTATGTGTGCACACGCTCGTGTGCCATGAAGCAGTGTGTAGTGTTCAGAGGACCACTTGCTGGAGTCGGTTCTCTCCTCCCACCATGTGGGACCTGGAGAAGAAGCCTGGGTGGCCAGGCACCTTCACCAGTTAAGCCACCTCACCGGCCCTTTTTATTGTTGCTGTTTTCAGACGGTGTCTCCCTTTGTTATCCAGGCTGACTTGGGACTCATAATCTCCTGCCTTTCCCCACTCTGCTTGGCTCAGTGGACAGAGCCCGAGCAGATAGAGGGAGGCAAGAGAGGGAAGCAGGGCTCCCCTACAAGATGGTTTCAAGAGGTAGGAAGGGGCTCTAAAAAACACTTTTCCCTTCTTGGCTCCACAACATATAATTCTTCCCCTAACCTAGCTACTGGGCCAGGTTTTTTTTTTGTTGGTTTTGTTTTTTTAACAACTCTGTCTCCCTTCACCAAGCCACTGTTGAAAACAAAACAAAACAACAAATATCAAAACCCTCAAATCATCCTCAAAGCAGCATGTCCCAAGGTGGCTCTGAATCACCTGCTTACAGCTCACAGTGTATCATCAAGCTGCTTTCATAGTCATCTAGACTTGTTTTTTGTTTTTTTTTTCAGAGTCTTATATAATCCAAACTATTTTCAAACTCACTATGTGGTTAAGGATGATCCTGCCTTCACCTGAGTGCTGGGTGGGCACAAACCACACTAGCTTTTTTGTCTTTAATACATATTTTCATTTTTGTGTCTCTGTGTGTATGGACTGTGTGTGTGCAGAGGCCAGAGGCCAGAAGAGGGTGTCATATCCCCTGGAGCTAGTGTTACTGTTCTTTGGGAGCCCCTCAGTCTGGGTGCCAGGATCCGAACTCAGGTCCTCTGGAAGAGCAGCACTCTCAACCATGGAGACCTCTCTCCTGTTCAGTTTTTCTGGTGGGGTGTTTTTGTTGGTTCTGGGGTCTTTTTGAAGGGAGGGTGTTTTTGTTTTTGGAGACAGGTTCTCTCTAAATAGCCCTGGGTGTCCTGGAACTCTCTATGTACACCAAGCTGGCCTCAACTCATAGAGATCCACCTGTCTCTGCCTCCCTGGGATTAAAGGTGTGTGCCGCCATGCCCAGTTTGGATTTTTTTTTAAATGCTGGTATTGCATCCACGAACCATCACGCCTGACTTTGACGAAAGGACCCTGTCTCATCTCACCCATCCTACTACTTCAATTCTCTCAGCACCCACGGCAAATTATGACCGAAGAGGCGGATTTGTTGTATCCTAACTCCTGGCCAGCAAACGAAAACAAAGAGAAACAAAGTGAAAAAATTCCTTCCCAGGGGATCTCAGCCCTCTATAGGAGTTTCGTACTTATCGTGGCCAGCAAAGCCCTTTGCGGCCTGGCTTCTGCTGCCCATTCAACTGCATGCTATTCAGAAAGTGGACCACAAACATAGTCTGCAGCATCCAGCCCGTTCACATCCACGTGTGCAGGTCCATACAGACCCTGAAAGTTCTTCTTCCAACTCATAGCTGACCCATCCCTGCCTACTGTTGAGTTTGTCGTAAGAACGAAGAACTCTGGAGGAACCAGTTCTCAGCCTGGCAGGACTGTTCAGGCCTATGTTGCTGGAACCGAGAATGTAGCAAGAGCTCACCATTGTTGTGGTCTGGGCTAGGAACTGAGGACCAATCTCTTTTCACCCTCTTCCTAGGGGGTTAAGTCAGACCCAGGGCTAAGAATGAATGTAGTATAGTTGGTTGTGTGCTTGCCTAGTGTGCTTGAGGCCCTTGGTTTGATTCCCTAGTACCACATAAACCAGGCACAGTGGTGCATGCCTACAATCCTGGCACTTGGGAGGCTGAGGCAGGCGGATCTCTGTGAGTTCGGGGCCAGTCTAGTCTACATAGTGAGTTCCAGGACAGCCAGGCCTACACAGTGTAACCTTGTCTCGGGAAGAAAAAAAAAGTCCAAAGTCATCTTTTCTTTGAGGCCAACGTAGGGTGCTACAAGAGGTTCTGTCTCAAGACCAAAACAACAAAATGAGAGCTGGTAGTCCCAGCTGTGTGCCCTTGGGCCAGATACCTTTTCTCCACAGTGGTATTTCCTCCTTGGAGGATAGTCTGCTACAGACTGAAGAAGAGCATGTTGGCAAAGCATGCTGGGCTGGCACATTCCAGGTGAGCCAAGTGGCCTGTGATAGAGCACTTGGGATATCTCCTGATGCTGGAATGAGTGGAGAGGTGAAGACTTCTCTGGAGTATGTGAGAGGTGAATTCTGTCCCCAGAGAGAGGTGAAGTTCCAAGCTTAGGGTTTGTGAAAGATTTACAGAAAAATAAAAAAAAAATCCATAGCCCGTTCCCCACTATGAGAAAGTCTGGGAGGAGAGAACAAGACGATACCTGGCTCCCAGGTAGAAAAAAAAAGACAGAAGTGTTTCCCAAGTCTCACCTTCAGTGTCAACAGCAGCTGGACAGCATTGGTGAAGGGCGTGGGGGTGGGCAGGCCCAGCAGGCTGAGGGCTCGGAAGAAGAGGAGATAGGAGAAGGTCCAGGCGAGAGCCAGGGCATGACAGGAGCTAGGACAGACAGAGGTGGGAAGTTATAGTGTTGGGTACAAGGATCTTAGCCTCTGCTTCCTTCTCCTGAGTGTGGCTTCATACCCCCCAGCCCTCCTCCATTCAGACAGAAAGAAGAGAGAGATGGAGGACCGGCGGATGGCAGGCAGGGGCAGAAGAGCACAGCCAGAGAAAAGCAAAGAAGGAGAGGAGTTAAGAGGGGCGCTTTGTGGGTGAAGAAGATATCTCAGCCCTCTGTCAGATCCAGAGCTCAAGACTGGGTTACGAATGACTGTCATGTGGATACTGAGGACTGGGGCAAATGTGCAGAGACAAGAAGGTCCAGAACAAGGTGGGAGAGGAAGAAAAACGGCCAAGACACAGACACGTGAGATGAACCAGACACTGAAAGAGAAGAAACTGGAAGACCCAAAGAGGAAACAGGTTGCTGTTTCTCTGCATCCTCTTTTCGTTCTCACCACCTCGTTCTCACCAGGGCTGGGCCTGAATGAGGGCCCACGTTCCCAAGATGGTGATCAGAGAATGCAAAGTGTGGGGGCCACAGGTGAATAAGGTGAGCCCCAGGCCCACAGCTGCTGCCCCCCATCTCTTCAGCCCAGGTCCTGAAAGGAAAAGGTAAAGTATAAGCCTAGAACCTTCAGGAGGGGGTGATCCCCACCTCAGCTCCCACACCCTAATTTTCCACTGGGCACGGAACCTGACTCACCAGCTTTCTTAAAGAGGAAGCCGATAGGGATGGAGATAAGAAGGACCATTAGATATGTCCATTCTTCGGGTGTCATGGTCTGGTGGAGGAAGGGCTCACAGTGAGAACCAGTATTCCAGTCCCTTCCTCTTTACATAGTAAAATCCCCTACTTTTGAGAACCCAGGCCTCCAGCTCACTCCCTCTTCCAGGACCCAGGAGTCAAGCCTCCACCCCAACCCTCCGCCAACGTAGAAATCAAAAGTGCTTCTCCTACCCTCATTTAAGACCCAGACAACCAGACACCTTCCGGCCCGGAAAACAATCCTTTGCAAGACCCTTCTCTAACAGCCCAGGAATCCATATCACCTCCACCCTCCTCTGAGTACACAGGAACCCTTTAGACTGCGGTCTGGATCCCCAGTCTCCCCTACATCTCAGAGGACCGCAGAACCCAGGACTCCCACCCCCACTCAGCCCGGAAGAACCCTGCATTTAGCATCCACCTGTCTTCAGAGCTCTGGCCTCCTCTCCAACCCAGACCCTGGAGAGAAGGCAATGACCCTTCTTATCTCATCTGCAGGCTCCCTCCGTAGCCCAGCCCCGCGCAGCCCAGCGTGGATCCGATTCCGCCCCAGCAGATCCACAGGCGGTTACGCCACCCAGCCGGGGACCACCCTCTGGTTGCTGTCCCCGCACCCCGCCACCCTACGATCTTGGGCGACGCCGCCACACATACCCACCCCGGCCCACCTGAACCGTCAGCGGGCCAGGAGGCTGCGGAGAAGCCCTCTTTCGCGATCGCCTCTGCTCGGGCCACGCCTCCCCAGATCAGCACGCCCCCGCACGGCCTGTTTCAGATGGTGCCGGCAGAGCTGCGCGGTGCAGGCCCGGAGAGCGGCTGAAGTACAGGATGCAGCACCGTAGGAAAAGAACCCAGAACACCAGTGCACGCCAGGATGCCAGCCGCGTTCTTTCAGGGAGGCCCCAGGGCAAAGAGCTGCCAGTACGTGAGGGGGCGGGGTTTCGGGCTAGAGAGGCGGGGCCAAGCCTTCGAGTTCGGAGGAAACGGGTTGAGGGAGCTCGGAAACAGGGGCGGGGACTCTCTCGTGTGGGTACACCGGCCAGGGAGAACGTATAACGGCGCCCAACATAAAGGGAGCTGCACCCTCAGCAATTCGCGATTTCCTTCCCTGGCCCCCACTTCGGTATGTCCCAGAACTCTATACGAACGTTGGCTCCAGAGTGGACGCCCGCGATACGCCTTTTCAGCTTGGCCTCCCTACTTTCGAGCGGTAGAGCCGTCCGGCACAGGATCATAAGAGTCACGGCTCGAATGTAGGTCGCCGCTTCCTCATCTTAACTCGGGTCCCGTGCGATGTGAGACCGTGCGGCCACACGGGCCTTCGGCTTTTGGTCGGCGGAGGATAACGTCTCGTGTCTATGAACGTCCGATCCGTGTGAGGTACCTTCTGGCTGGTGCCTCACGAACGGCCATGCCGACCGATCTGGAGGCGGATCGCGCCAGTATTCTTCGGAGCTCTTTCACTCGGATTGGCTTAGTCGGGCGAGGCCATGGCCAGCCGCCTTGCGTGGGTTGGGACCGTGTCCAAATGCGAATTGCAGAGATGTGGGCGGGGCCTCCACATTGTGTGGGCTTCATTCGGCACTAGCGAGGCAATCGTTTATGGTCACGTGTCTCAATATGCCACGTAGGCCGAGAGTTCTTCGTCGTGCGAATCAGGATGAACATCCACTGGGAATAAGTGAAGTGGGAGGAGGCTTTTGTGGCCGGTCCGTGAAGAGGGGAGGCGAGACAGTCTACTAGAGCTGACTCTTCGGCATATAAAAGGCGGAGAGGGCGACGCCGAGTCATTCCGTGGAACGAGAGCGGGGCGCTACGACGTAGAGAGCTCGTGGGCACGGGCGTGTGAGGAAGAGGCAAGACGATTGACCTTACCCTAGGAGGTCCCAGCGTTTAAGAGAGGCGGGCACAGAGCAGCTGCGATCCCTTAGGGAAGATAGGAATGCGACCCGGGGTAGCTAGAGCTCGCTCGTCACGCAGATTCTCTTCTCCGCAATTGCTGACAGTGACGGACGCGTCCTTCCAGACCAGGCCCTCCCAGGCATTCCCACCACAAGGGCTTTTCGCTTTCTGAACCAAGCCATGGCTGCGGGGATTCCCGGGAACGCGGGCGGCGTTGACTGAACGGCGTGCAGGCGGACTTTAGAGTGACGTACGGGGCTACCAGTAAGGACGCCCTGGCGGCTCTCCCGCTCTCTCCCCGGGCAAGTGTGCGAGGCCATAAGCGGAGCTGGAAGGCCCTCTCAGTGCGCCGCGTAGCCGCGGTGAGCGTTGGGACGCACGCTGCGGCACGGCCCGGACCAGGGGGGGAGCCCGGAGACGTGCGCTTGCGCACACCCCTCGGAGCTGCGACTGAGAGCGCTGCGCTCGACTCGGCGCACCGCAGACTCACCCGAAATGGGTGCGGCTGAGCGCGAGAGCAGGCCGGCCTGCACGCGCTGGCACGCGGACTCTCGACCGGCGCGTCACGTCGCGGCTAGGCTCGAACATCTTCCGCGTGTGCCTTGGAAGGGCTTTAGGGTGGCCGGATGTCGACCCGGCGACAGCCCACCGGCGCAAGTGCATCCGCAATGGCGACTCGAGCGCAGTGGACAGAGCTGAGAACGCTCGTGTCTGCACCGGGCCAGTACGAGGCAGGCTCTCGCCGATGAGAGACCCCGAGGCGAGGATGCTCGCAAGCATTGAGCGGACGGCGACCGTCCACGCCCCGGCCACTCTCAGGTGCAGAGCAGAGGCCCCGCAACCCCTCCCAGAGAGAGGACCGTCGCGGTTACGTTGAAAGGGAGTCCCAAGCAGTAGTGAGCTAGAGGCCGGGACACACGGTCGAGGCTACGGAACATATCGGAATGTGGGAGGCGTGCGCTCGCGCTCAGAGGCTCTTCGTTAGACAGCAGCGCGTCTCGGATCTCGAGAGCAACCGACTGCTCTCTGCCCAGGGGATCCACGAGTTCAGACTTGCCGTGCTCGGGCGGAGGACCGCCCGCTTCCGCGGCAAAGAGGACGCGCACTTTTGCGGAAAGGGCGGTGCAGCCGCTGTGGCGGGAGGTCTCCCGGAGGAGACGTGATGCGGTGGCTCGCACTGGCAGAGACGATGCTCACCGGGAGCGGAGGGGGAGCGGAACAGTGGGACCTGCCCGAGAGGCGTGGTCTGGAACGGTCCTTCCGAGTGGGGCTGGGCCTGGGGCGCAGGTGGCAGCCCCGGCCCCGCCCCCTCGCGCTCAGGGGCGGGGCCTTGCTTGCACTGGGGCGTGGACGGCTTCGGTCGGGTCCGCGGGGCTGTTTGGGTGACCGCGTCGCCTCCGACTCTGCAGGAGGATGCTGGTGGTGGAGGTCGCTAATGGCCGCTCGCTGGTGTGGGGAGCTGAGGCGGTGCAGGCGCTGCGGGAGCGCTTGGGAGTCGGGGGCCGCACGGTGGGCGCCCTGCCCCGCGGGCCCCGCCAGAACTCGCGCCTGGGCCTCCCGCTTCTGCTGTTGCCCGAAGAGGCCCGGCTCCTGGCCGAGATAGGCGCCGTGACGCTAGTCAGCGCCCCGCGTCCGGATCCCCGCAGCCATGGCTTGGTAAGAAGCGAAAGGCCCTTGTGGTGGGAATGCCTGGGAGGGCCTGGTCTGGAAGGACGCTCTTGGAAGGTTGTAAACAGGGTCGGAATTCCTATCTTCCTAAGGGATCGCAGGCTGTGTGTGCCCTGGGGTTCCAGCTAAGTTTACTTCTCAGGCCCTAGCGTCGTTCAAACGCCAGCAAGAGCAGAGTTTCCAGGAGCAGAGCACTTTGGCAGCCGAGGCCCGTGAGACACGGCGTCAGGAGCTCCAAGAGAAGATCGTAGAGGGCCAGGCCGCCAAGAAGCAGAAGCTGGAACAGGATTCAGGGGCGGAAGAAGGCCAAGAAGCCGGTGGAAGCGAAGCTGCCCAAGCGAGTGAGACAAGAGATGATGGCCCGGCTTCTGCGGAGCAGGAGGGAGCAAGTGAGGGTAGGGTTTGGAGTTCAGATTTGGGGCAGGAGGGGAGGAAGCTTTGGGGGATTTTAGTTGGGTTTTTCTGGGGATAAGGAGACCTTGCCTCGTGGATTCAGTAAATTCTTCTCTGCACCTCCCCCAGACTCTTCATCTCCCCAACCAGGGCCTTCAAACGGGGTGACCCCCTTGCCCAGGTCAGCCCTGCTCATCCAGCTGGCCACTGCCAGGCCTCGGCCTGTAAAGGCTAAGCCTCTGGACTGGCGTGTGCAGTCCAAAGACTGGCCCCACGCTGGCCGTCCTGCCCACGAGCTGCGCTACAGCATCTACCGAGACCTGTGGGAGAGAGGCTTCTTCCTCAGCGCAGCTGGGAAGTTTGGTGGTGACTTCCTGGTCTATCCTGGTGAGTTTAGGTTGGGGCTCTAGTGGCTGTACCTTTCCTGATGGTCTTTCTTCTGCATTTTTATCTCTTGCCTCACCTCTACGCCCTGGGGACACAGAAAAGTACAGCGAATAAGGTGAGAGCTCTCCTGAGCTCCTGGAGAGTAGTTTAGTGACTTGTTTTGTTGAGTCAGGGTCTCATTATGTCTCCAGACAAGCTTGGAATTTGCTATGCTGCACAGGCTAGCCTTGGAATGCAAAGTCTTCCTTTCTCTACTTCCCAAGTGTTGGGATTACAGGCTTATGTCACAACAGCTGGCTTGGTTTAGTAACTTTTCATAAGTACTATGTGTGATCTAGGAGATTGGCTTAGAAATGGTTACAAATGTTCACAGAACATAGGAGCACATTTGCTACAGGATTCTTTATAGATCTGGAAGATTAAAGGCAGCAAAGTCACTAATAGGTTGGAAACAAAACGTAGCAATTAAGCCACCAGAGAGGTGGTCTCTTTAACCGCAGCACTGGGGAGGCAGAGGTCCGTGTATCTGAGTTGCAGGCCGTCCGGGAGGCGTAGAGACAGTCTCAAAACAACAACAACACAGTTGCCTGAGAGACATAGGAGTAATTATCAAAGAATTGATGTGTAGGACTATAGCTGGGTACGGTGGTGCATGTCTCTAAGGGTAAGTGGAGGCATGGCCAGTTTGGGACTAGCTTTGGCTACGTGATACCCCATCTCAACAAAGAAAAAAAATGGGGCCATACATGTAATCTTAGCACTTGAGAGTCTGAGACAGGAGGATTGCCACAAGTTTGAGACCTATATAGGCTACATAGTGAGTTCAGGCCATCCAGGGCTGGGTATCAAGACCCTGTCTGAAAATAGGAAAAAAAATGTAGGGTTGCCAGGTGGTGGCGGCACACACCTTTAACCCCAGCATTCGGGAGGCAGAAGCAGGTAGATTTTGTGAGTTCAAAGCCATCCTGGTCTACAGAACGAGTTCCAGGACAGTCAGAGCTACATAGAGAAACCCTGTCTCAGGGGGGTGGGGGGAAGTAGGGTCATGTATGTGAAAAATACAATCAAAAGGAAAATGACAGGTGGTTGAAAATGTATGGTAGATTGCATGTTGATATGGATATGCAGCTGAATGCATGCCGTTTAAGTACCCTTGATCATTGAAGTTCACCTGTATTCAACTGAAGTTCAACTACTTGGGAACCTGCAGCTTAAAATCACTAGTTTTAAATCAGTTAATTACCTAATCCTTTACCTTGCTTGTTTTTTTATCTATCTATCTATCTGTCGGGATAGGGGCTCATTGTGTAGCTCTGACTGGCCCAGAATTTGCTGTGTAGACCAGGGTAGATTCGAACTCACAGAGCCTGCCTCTGCCTCCCAAGTGCTCAGATTAAAGGCTTGCACCACCATGCCTGGCAATCTCAGTTTTTTAAGATAAAGTCTATGATGTGACCCTGACTGGCCTCAGACAGAGATCCACATGTCTGTCTCTAGAGTGCTGGAATTAAAGGCATCTGCTTACCACACCAGGTCTTTTCTTTTCTTTTCATGCAAAATCTCACTATCAAATCCCAAGCCAGTATCCAGTTTACTACCTGACACAGTTGGAAGCATCTTCTTGCCTCGGCCTCCTTAGTGCTAGGATGGCAAATGTGTGCCACCACACCCAGCTCTAATTCTGCACATTAAATTGAACTATAAGCTAAACCGTTTGTTCTTTTTCTTGCCTCTTTTATTTCTTTTTAACCAGTGGTACATGTAACCCTGGCTGGCCTCAAATGTGGGAGGGCTGAGGTGGTTTAAAAATGCATAAGCATTCAGGCCTGGCATAGACCAATTAGTTCTAATATGTCAATATTTCTAACAGTACTCAGTGTACAGGACACTGAGAGAATCCTTGTCTCCTATGAAATAGTGTCCAAAGCCTCAGTCACTGTAATGCTTCTAAGTTTATTTTTAAATTTTGCCTGAGGCTCAAATTTGCTAGGCCTCCAGGAAAACAGTTAATGGATTGGTTCCTCAAGCATTTTGGTGTACCCTCTCAGCTGGTAGGAGCCTTTTAACAGCCAGAGGCTCTAGCTTCTGGCTAGGCTCTTGCCAGGAACCCAGCTGCCAGGCAGGGACATAGCAACAGTCCCCTTAGAATGCCACACGGTCTCATGGTTTAGGGTCTCATCCCCTCTCCCCTCTTAAAGATTGTTCCTTTTTATTTGTGTGTGTGTACATGTTAGTATGTGTGCATGTGTGTGGCTGCACAGGTAGAAGATGGCATGGGTACTCTTGGAGCTGGAGTTACAGGCAGTTGTGAGTTATTGATATGACTGCTAGGAGGAAGGAACTGAACTCAGGTCCGCTGGAAGAGTGGTAGGCGTTCTTAATCGCTGAGCCATCTACCCGTCAGCTCCACATTTTAAATTTCCATTGCCTGTGATTCACCCTCTTGTACAGTCTTATTCGGATTCACCTATTCCAGGGACAGACTGTGAGCTGTTCAGTAACTAAAGCCATCAGAGGGCCTCTGCTTACAGAGCCCGTGGCTGCTGTGCTATGCTGGCAGAGCAAAACTGTCCTGCCTGGCTCTTTTTTTTTTAGAAATCCTATTGACTATTTTTTGTTTGTTTGTTTTGTTTTTCCTAGACAGGGTTTCTCTGAGGAACTGGCTCTGTAGAACAGGCTGGCCTTGAACTCAGAGATCCACCTGCCCCTGCCTCCCAAATGCTGGAATTAGCAAAGGACTTTAAGTTTTGCTCTATCCTGTTATAAAATCTTTTCTTCTTTAGCCTAGTAGAGTCTCAGACTGGTTCTGTTTTTGTTTTGTAGTTGCCGTATTAGGGATCAGATCTTGCCTGTGCTCCATAAGTGGTCTACTAATGAGCTACACCCCAGCACTTGTGGCTTATTTTTCAATCTTGAATTACTTTTTTTTTCTAATTTTTTGGGGGTGGGGGAGATAAAATGTCTTTCTGTGTGGTGCCAAGGTTGGCCTTAAACTCTTAAGTTCAAGGAGTCCCCAGCCTAAGCCTCCTTAAGTGCTTGAGGGAATGTCTCGCCATATCCTTTAATCGTGATAGTTATGTAATGTTTAGGCTTATAGATGTACCTTGTGCCACAGAAGTTGTTATTCTGTGCTTTCTATTATGTTTTTTGGCAATTGTGAAGCCATCTTGGACCATCAAAACCAACCTGGGCCACATAAAACAGCTGTCTCAAAAAAGGAAAAAGAGGGCTGGAGAGATGGCTTAGCAGTTAGGAACACTGACTGCTTTTCCAGAGGACCCGGGTTCAGTTTCTAGCACCCATATGAGCTCACAGCTGTCTGTAACTCCCTAGACACTTTCACACAGACATACATTCAGGCAAAACACCAATGCACAGAAAATAAAAGTAGATATAAAAAGAGAGAGAGAGCGAGCGAGCGAAGATCCTTAAGAGTAGAGGTGTGCCAGGTGTAGTAGTGTACACCTTTATTCCTAGAACTTTGGAAAGAGGCAGGCAGAATTCTGTTGGTTTGAGGCCAGCTTGGTCTGTATAGTGAGTGCCAGAACAGCCAGAGCCATATGTAGAGAAACTCTGTGCCCCCCAAAGGTAGAGTAGATGGGTCCAAGAGTATGTGTTTCAGAATGTTCGGTGTGTGCTGCAGTGTCCAGGAAGCCCTCATTCCAGCTACTCAGAAAGCTATGGCGGGGAATGAGAATGCCAAGGTTAGGATGAGTGTGAGCTACGGGGCAAGTTCAAGACTAGCATGGGTGCTAGAGAGATGGCTCAGTGGTGCTCTTGGAGAGGACCCAGACAGATCTGCTTCCCAGCACTCACATGGTGGCTCCCAACCACCGGTAACCCCAGTTCTGTGGGGCCGAGTACTTCTTAACCTACACACGGCCCTGGCTTCCGTACCCAGCACACAAAGGATCCAAAAATGCAGTAAGCAGAAGATCCCTTGTCAGTGTTCCAGCCCCTGCGGACGGGAACTGCTAATGCATCTGTCTCTTTCCTCCAGGTGACCCGCTGCGTTTCCACGCTCACTACATAGCCACCTCACTTGGCTCCCATGCTCTTCTAACACCTTTTCCTTGAGTGCAAGCATCACATTACCATCTACCTCTCCAGTGACATCTGAGAGGCTTCAGGTTAATGAGATGAAACTCGAGTCTTGTTTCTCACCCATGTCCTAACAGATTCCTCCTGCTAGGTGTCCCCCTTTTCTGGAAAGGCTTTCCTGTGCGGTGGGCCACAGACAATCCACTGCCTGGGAAGCAGGACCCCTTCTGTTCTGCCCCTGCTGAGAGCTCTTCCTCCCAAAGCCAGTGTCAGGCCTGTTGAGGACTCCTCTCCATCACTCCACCTGGGTACCCAAAGGCTGACATTCACCTTCCCATTCTACCTCCGCTACCCACATCCCCTATGCGTTCTCAATACAAGGCCGGGACAGATTGTTTCTTCATTTTTTTTTTTTTTTTTTTTTTTTTTTTTTTGGTGATCCTGGAGATGGAATCCAGGGCCTTGTGCACACCAGGCACAGAGTACATCTTTGTTTCTTTAAAGATGTGATTTCACTAAGTTGCCCAGGATGTCAAACTCCCGGTCTCAGCCTCCAGGGTGCTGAGATTATAAGTGTGTGCTACCAAGCCTGATTCAGAGTGAATTTTTTTTTTTAATTTTAATTGTGTATGTGCGTATGGTGGGGGATATGCATGCGAGGGCAGTGTCTATGGAGGCCAGAATAGGGCATTTGATCCCCAGGAGCTGGAATTACTAGTGGCAATAAACCGGGTATGGGTGCTGGGAACTGAACTAAGTCTTCTCCAAGAGCAATAAGCAATCTTAACCATTGAGTCACCTCTCTAGCCCCTCAGAGTGGATCTTTAAACCATAATTCCTACAATGCCCAAGGAAATCTAGCTCATAAGCTGCCATCATTAACTACTTATCAGGAAATGGTATCTCTGTGTCCACTGATTACATCTGGCAGTTTGGAAAAGGCTGAGTGTTTGCATTGCAAAGAAACAAAACAAAAAACCAGAAGAAGGAAAACAATTGCTCAGTGCTGGGCTGCTGAAGACCCCATCCCACTTCAGGACCTGGTCTCTGCCGGCCGCCTGGGAACCAGTGTCAGAAAGACCCTGCTTCTCTGCTCCCCTCAGCCTGATGGGAAGGTGGTCTACACCTCCCTGCAGTGGGCCAGCCTGCAGTGAGCTGGAGACTGAGGGAGGTGTGGCTGTGGGTCATAAGAACCCTTCTGGATGGTCACTCCAGCTTGTCTCCACATGGAGGCTTGTGCCCTGCCTGGTTAGTTCTGATTCCAGAGTTTTGAACACTACATCCCTTCTAGTTTTTTTTTTGTTTGTTTGTTTTAAGGCACTTAGCAGCTGTGTTGTTTTGTATTTCTGTTTCCAAACTGTGAGCTTGTTCAGAATTGAGACTGCTCTTATTTGGCTTTTCTGTTTTCTACAGGGCAGTTCTCAATAAATTTGTTGAATAAATGTTTGTATTTTGAGTCCTTACAACAATCTTTGAAATGTGGAGTTTTTATTCCTATATTCAGATGAGAAAATGACTTGCTCAGGGTCACAAAACTAATAACTACCAGGCCTGGGGCTTTACGCTTGGTCTTTCTGATTCAGCAGTCTGCCTCTTTGCATCCCATTAAATTTGCCTTGAAGATTTTTTTATTACGTTTATTTATTGTATATACATGTGTATGTACGTGGTCATGAATGTGCTATGGAACATATGCAGAGGTCAGAGAAGAATTTGAGAAAGCCTGCTCTGTTCTTTTTACCATATGGGTCTCAGGGATTGAACTCAGGTTATTAGGCTTGCCATGTCAGGCTTGCCATCAAGCACCTTTAACTGCTGAGCCATCTCAACGGTCCCCTTGAGAATGCTATAAACAATTTCAGATGCATATAAAGGTTATAACTGTCGGGCGGTGGTGGCGCATGCCTTTAATCCCAGCACTCCGGAGGCAGAGGCAGGTGGATCTCTGAGTTCGAGGCCAGCCTGGTCTACCGAGCGAGATCCAGGAAAGGCACAAAGCTACACAGAGAAACCCTGTCTTGAAAAACCAAAAAAAAAAAAAAAAAAAAAAAAGGTTATAACTAAAAATGTTGCATGAGCTGGTTGTGGTGATGTATACCAGTATAGTATGATAGACTGAAGAGGCAAAGGCAGGAGGATCATGAGTTTGAGGCCTTCTTGGGCTACACTTTTGGGGCTGTAGAGATGGCTCAGTAGCTCAGTAGTTGAGCTTTTCCAAAGGACCTACGTTCAGTTCTACACACCCACATAGGACAGCTCACAAAGTGCCTGTAACTCCATCTTCAGGGAATTTGGCACCCTATTCTGTCCTCCACAGGCAACTCCACTCAGGTGCATACACCCACACATACACATAGTTAAAAACAGCTGAGCCGGGTGGCGGCAGCGGCAGCGCACGCCTTTAATCCCAGCACTCAGGAGGCAGAGGCAGGAGGATCTCTGAGAGTTGCAGGCCAGCCTGGGCTACCCAGTGAGTTCCAGGACAGGCACAAAGCTACATAGAGAAACCCTCGGAAAAAAAAAAAACAAAAACAAAACAAAAAAAAAACCCCACAAAACAAAGCTGGGTGTGGTGGTATACGATTTGAATCCCAGTGCTCAGATACGAGAAGCCAGAGGATCTTTGAATTCAAGGCCAGCCTCGTCTATATAATAGCAAGTTCCAGACCAGCAAGATCTATCACAGATAAATAAGGGCTGGAGAGATGGTTAAGAGTACTTGGTGCTCTTGCAAAGGAACAGGGTTTGGTTCACAGTATACACAGGGTTCACAAACACCTAACTCCAGTTTCTGGGCATCCAACCCTTTCTGGCCCTTGAAGACACTAGGTTCACACATGGGAACGTGTATATCTGAAGGCAAGACACCTGTATACATTAAATTTTTTTTGTTGTTGTTTTGTTTTTGTTTTTGTTTTTGTTTTTCGAGACAGGGTTTCTCTGTGTAGCTTTGCGCCTTTCCTGGAACTAGCTTTGTAGGCAGCCTGGCCTTGAACTCACAGAGATCCACCTGGCTCTGCCTCTCCAGTACTGGGATTAAAGGCATGTGCCACCAACGCCTGGCTAAATAATTTTTCAAAATTAAAATCTGCTGGGCGGGCGGTGGTGGCACATGCCTTTAATCCCAGTACTCAAGAGGCAGAGCCAGGTGGATCTCTGTGAGTTCAAGGCCAGCCTGCCTACAAAGCTAGTTCCAGGAAAGGCGCAAAGCTACACAGAAAAACCCTGTCTCGAAAAACAAAAACAAACAAACAAAAACCCAAAACAAAAACAAAAACAATTTAAAACTGGAACTGGAAAAAAAATGCCTTAGCAGTTAGGAGCACTAGCTGCTCTTCCAGAGGACCCAAGTTCAATTCCCAGCACCCACATGGCAGCTCACAATTATCTGTAACTCCAATTCCAGGGGATTTGTTACTCACGCAGACAGACATACAGGCAAAATACCAATGCACATAAAATAAAAAATATTAAATATTTGACACGCAGAAAGTAAACTATAGTCTGCTTACCTGTCCCTTCCCCTCACTCTGTCCTCCCAGACTAAATGAGCAAGATCCTTGCCTGCGTATGTAAATGCAAAAGTAAATTTCTACCAGTCAAACAGGTTAAAATAAAAGGAAAGAATACCTGATCTAGACCTAGTGGTACAGGCCTAGCTACTCAGGAACAGCTTGAGGCCAGCTTGTCTACATAGTTCCAGGATAGCCAGGGCTAGCTACATAGACCCTGTTTCCTCACAAAGAAAAGGCCGGGCGTGATGCACACTTTCAGTCCCAGCACGTGGGAGGCAGAGGCAGGTGGATCAGAGTTCCAGGCCTGCTTGGTCTACACTGCCAGCTCCAGGACAACCAGGACTAAGCAGAAAGACCTTGGGGTGGGGGGAGGGGGAGGGGGAGACACGACAGCAAACCCCAACCAAACGAAAGAAATATCTGTAGGAAAATGGGCTGTAATACCAGCACTTGGGAAGTATAGGAAGGAGGATCAGGAATGCATGGTCATTTGTTGGGAAACCCTGACTCAAAAACAATAAATAAAACAGGAGAGACTTATAGGCCAAGATGATGGGGGAATTTTCATTTAAGAGTTCCTCTTTCCAGCTATGTCTCGGTTTGTGTCAAGCTGACAAAAACGATCCAGCACAGCATGCATATTTCAGTATTATAAGCCCAGCACGGTGGCCCACACCTAATATCCTAGCTTTTGTATGGCCAAGATTGTCTCGAGACTGACTCCGTGGTGGGGAACCTGGGCTGCTGCCCTGAATCTCCTGTGAGTCTTTCCTAAGAGCCTTTGTTAAAACAAAAAGTGCCAATTGCAGTGCGTTACTTTATGCCTTTGCCCTAGAAGCGGCTGCTTCGTTAATCCTTAAATTAAAACAAGGACGTCACGTCCGCTCTCCAGCAGCCTAACCACCTCACGGGTAAGTCCGCCCAGCGCAGCGCCGCTCTGGCCCACCCGCTCCACTCTATGGCTTTCCCGCTTCTGATTGGCGAAGCGGCGAGCGGTGCGCGATGACGTCAAGGCCCAGCGACGTTGCTATAAGACCGCGATCCGGCAGAAGCGTCTCTCTTTGACACGCGTGAGTTCGTAGGTGAGCTTCGTGAGTGTAATGTAGTTAGCTTTTTGGGGGAGACGGTGTAAGGTAGTGGAGCCATTCAAAAGTTTACGGACATGCTAAGGGAGAGGGGCGGGAAGAAGCTGCTTGGACATTATTGTAGCACGGTGGTTGGAGAAACCTCGGTTCCAAATTTTCTAAGGCGGTTCTCGCGAGAGCCGAGTTGGTGTGGGGTCGCGGTGGGCTAGCGGGGTTTTGCTGCGCGTGCGCCATGGTGTTTTAATTTTAAACACGACCCCTTGCGCAGGCGCGGCGGGCCTAGAGAAGCCAACATGCCGGTTGCCAGAAGTTGGGTGTGTCGCAAAACCTATGTGACCCCACGGAGACCCTTCGAGAAATCGCGTCTCGACCAGGAACTGAAGCTGATCGGTGAGTGGCCAAGGTGGGGTTTCGGGTTGGGGGTCAGGGCGTGGGGAGGGTTAGGTAGCCATGAGGTCGGTCCCCCACGTGCTCGTCCCGGGCGCCATCGCCGCAGAGGATTGTGGTTTAGATTATTAACTCATGCCCTGTCGTTCCCTCCCGTGCACGTGCAGGAGAGTATGGGCTCCGGAACAAACGTGAGGTCTGGAGGGTCAAATTTACCCTAGCTAAGATCCGCAAGGCCGCCCGGGAGCTGCTGACGCTGGACGAAAAGGACCCACGGCGTCTTTTTGAAGGTATGTGTGGGCGTATTTTCAAAAGTGCGGGGTTGCCGAGTTAAGTTCGGTTTTCTTGAGGAGCAGAAGTGGAAATCGTCAAGGCAGCCTCCCTGGAATCGCTTTCTAGTGAAACCATCTGGCTGCGGTTAGGAAAGAAAAGCCCAGGAGTTTTTGGAGTTAGCACTGCCTTGACTCAGGTCTAAGTTTCCCATGTGGAAACTACCAGAAAAGGTCTGTTTTGATTGACAGTCAGATTTCAGATTAGAAACTGAACGATTTAATGCCAGCTTGTGCTACAAGGAGTCTATTCGAGTTAACATTGGTCGGATGGAGGCCACAGAACATTTCATTGGTAAGATGTGCTCTTGTCTTAGGTTTCTCAGTGTGCACGTTAGTTTTCTGTTTTCATACTGAGTGTTTTATATTCAGGTGGTTTAACCATAACAGCGTGATATTTTCCTTTTGGGGATGTATTTTTGTATTTGTATCTGACCAGTATTTATAAAACTTCAGAGTCTGTATTTTAGGATGCTGGAAGAAAATCGATGGTGCCTGTTTTTTTTTTTTTTTCAATTTGGTTCTTTACTCGGTGACTGGGCCTTCAGTTAGCTTTCTTTCAGACTCCTGGGAGAATAGTCTGAGGAATAGATGTGGGTTTCTATATATCTTGTTGGCTTGGTATGGTGTAGTTAAGTTTAATCTTTTGATCTCTGTTCACCCTGGCCTGTGATTCTTGCTCACCCAAGTACTGTGATTCTTGTTGTGAAAGTGCCATTTCTTGTTTAGTTTTTTGAGACAGGGTTTCTCTGTAGCTTTGGAGCCTGTCCTGTAACTCTGTGTAAACAAAGCTGGCCTTGAATTCACAGAGATCTGTCTGCCTCTGCTTTCCCAAGTGCTGGGATTAAAGGCGTGAGCCACCACCACCATCATCTGGCTTCTTAAGTTGAATGTTAAAGCTCCTCCCTTAGTGATAAAGGTTGAATGAAAAGCTGTAAGCCTGTGGTACAATGCCTGTTGTTTAAAGGGTGACCTAGTCTCAAGCCTTAGAAGAAAGGTTATCGTTAGGCACATCCCTGGCATTATTTTCTCCTGTGCTCCTTGCAGAATGTAAAAATGGGTGAAAGCTGTAGTAACCTGCCTTACGGGGACTCTGAGGTGAGGGAGTCTGAAGTCAGGCTTGATTTGAATTATACTCCTCACTGTCCCAGGCAATGCGCTGCTGAGGCGACTTGTTCGCATTGGGGTGCTGGATGAGGGCAAGATGAAGCTGGATTACATCCTGGGCTTGAAGATTGAGGATTTTTTGGAGAGACGGCTGCAGACCCAGGTCTTTAAGCTGGGTCTGGCTAAATCTATTCACCATGCCCGTGTGCTCATCCGCCAGCGTCATATCAGGTAAGCTAAAGGTAGGCCTGAAAGCCTTAATTTATTTACCCTATCTGTACTGTTGGTTTCCTTTGCTAAGCTGCTGTCCCTGTCTCCTGTGTAGCTTTTGGAACTGACAAATCTGAGCTTACCCTGAGGGTTCAGAGTGAAAGCTTATGGGGGAATTGGGGACAGCTTTGTCTTCCTCCCCATAACCCAGCGCAAGTGTCACTGCGGCTCAAGCCGTACACCTTGCGAAGTTCTCTGCCAGGCATGCAAGCAGCTGGACAGGTAATAGCTCTTGGTACCCTCTTGGAGAAGAGAGGATTGAGTTGATGTTGGTGGGGTGGCAAAGCTGTCATTGGAGCTTGCTGTGTGAGTTCCAACCCAGACCTCATTGCTATATTCCTGTTTGTTGGCCAGTTGATAATCAACCTGGCTGAAAGTGACTGGTACAAAGACTAGTTAAATGAGTGAAAATTGCATACCTTTACCCCTTTCTGTAACTGATTTCTCCCTCACCAGCTTTGTCTATGGGCGGAGATGTATTGTTATCTGAGGTGGTTTGAGGATTAGCACTCATAAACCATTTTGGCTACCTATATATGAGGTCAAGAGTGCCCATCAGCCTGCTGCTGTCAAGGACAGGACCAACTGGTTCCACTGTTCACCTTGTCCCCTTAACCTGTTCTTCCTATTCAGGGTCCGCAAGCAGGTGGTGAACATTCCATCCTTCATTGTCCGTCTGGACTCCCAGAAGCACATTGATTTCTCCCTCCGCTCTCCTTATGGTGGTGGCCGCCCAGGCCGAGTGAAGAGGAAGAATGCCAAGAAGGGCCAGGGTGGTGCTGGAGCTGGTGATGATGAGGAAGAGGATTAAGTTAATCCCCTCCTGGCCTGGAGGACTGTGTAGTGTTCCAGTTGACTAATAAAGCAGAATTAACACTTGGTTTATTGGTGTGCCTCTGCTGTGAACACAGCCTCTGTACTGGGAAGAAGCCCTGTTAGGTGTAGGCCAGGCCACTATGCAACTTGTTTGAAAATGTCCATAGGAGAGGAGAAAGTTGTTTGACTAGATGCTTTTGTGTTACCTGTGCTGTGTGTGGTTGGTCCTTGTTTAGTGTGCTCTAGCAGAAAACAAAATTCCAACCCAGCCTTCTGTAGCCAAATAGGTCTCCAGTGAGGCTGGCTGGGTTGTAAGCTGGCAAAGTGCCTTCTGTTTTTTAAGTTATGTCTCAAGATGTGGTAAGTAGGAAATAAGCTAGTGAACCCGTTGCCCAGGGCTGCTTAAATATTTAGCTGTGTTTTGTTTTGTACTCATGGTCAGGAGGGAGGCTGGCTTCCTCATTTTCTGTTTTGCCTTTCTGGGAAGCTTGGGTCAGATGAGAGGATGTGGTTTGCCTCATCTCTGAGGAAGTGAGAACAGGCTTGAAATTGAAAAGCAACTGTCAAGTAAGGACAGCTACTTTGCTACTATATTTGAGTTCTTGAGAAGATGACTGTCAGTTAAGTGGCCAGCTTCAATGCAAGAAAAGACCTTACATAAAGCCTGCATAGAGAATCTCAAGGCAATGCAAGTGACAGGGCCTTCCCTATCTAGAGGTCAAGGCTGATGGCAATACCATCCATGATAGGTTAGATCACTTGGAGTAAGCTCTGCAGGAATTTGGGATTGTCTGGAAGCAGTCACCTTCCAAAACAAGCTTCTCCAGCCAGCGTGGAGTTTATTGGAGCTAATAGTCCATGGCCACGGGCTGTTGAGACTGAATGTTTGGCCCCTTGTAGGGTGGAGAAGCAAGCTGGCTCAACCAGGCACAAAGATCCTTTTGCAGACCAAATGCAACTAGTCTTGACCAAGACCATTTAGTATGAGTCTTCCCATCCTTAAACCAGAAACCATATACCATCTATATTCGTCCATTGCCTGTCTACATTCTCCCACTCAGCATGTCCCTCCTTTTACAGCTTCTCTATAATGTAGGGTGCAGTGGAATAGTGTGAGCAGTGGTGGGAGACAGGGTTGGTCTCATGCTATAGGAATTTGAAAGTCTGCCCACCCTGGAAAGGTGATTTCCCATCCCCACTTAGAATTTAAGAGATAACAGTTCTTGGTTAGAAACCAGGGAGAGTCCATAATAGCTTCAGTATGAAATTAAAAGTAATAGGTTAAGCCTCACAATAAACCTAACCAAGGAGGTGATTTTATGTTCTCAAAAATTACAGTGCTGGGGAAGTGACCCTGGAGCTCACTGGCCAACCAGCCTGCTACCCGAATTCATGGGCTCTGGGATCAGTGAGAAATCCTGGACCTTGTTTGCCTGCCTCTTCCCTCCAGAAAGATAACCATTGATAAAGATGTCCAGCATTGGCCTGTGACTATAGGCACATGTGTTCAAACACATGCATATGCATCGCCCACATGTACAACACATGAAACTGAAGGCACTAGAATGGAAAAGTTTTCTCTGTTCATGAGTCAGCAGTATGAAAATGGCTATGTGAACCAAAGCAATGTAGAGATTGAGAGCAATCCTCATGAAAATTGCGATGACATTCTTCACAGAACTAGAAAACTGGATATGGTGTGGATATGATGATGGATGCCTCTCCTCCCAACATTCTGAAGGAGGCCAGTGACACACAACACACACACACACACACACACACACACATACACACTCACACATGCCGGTTCTCTTGTGTAGTCCTGGATGTCCTGGAACTCAAGACCAGGCTGGCCTCAAGAACTCAAGAGATCCCCTTGCCTCTGCTTCTCAAGTGCTGGGATTAAAGACGAGCACCACCACCGGCCAATGACTTTGAGGACAGCCTGGCATTGGAAATTCCTGGTCAGTCAGATCTATACAATGAGACTCAGAACACAAAGCCAAATATAAAAAACCAATGCCTCCAATATGGAAATCAATTCTAAACAGTGATGGTGGTGCTATCAACATAACTAACTTCAAAGTATAAATTACAACCATATTAACAACCAGCATTTTTTCTTTTTTAATATCTTTATTTTGTAATTAATTTAAGTTTATATATCAGCCTTGGATTCCCCTGTCCTCCCTCCTCCCACCCCCAGGCTTTCCCCCAAATCTGCCCCCTATTCCCACCTCCTCTAAGGGAAGGTTTCCCTTGGGGAAGTCAGCCCAGCCTGGTAGATTCAGTTGAGGCAGGACCAGTCCCCTCCCTGCACCAAGGCTGAGCAAAGTGTCTCAGCATAGGCTCCAGGTTTCAAAAAGCTAGATCGTGCACCAGGGACAGGTGGGACTGGGACCTGTCCTTGGTACAGCCAGCATCTTTATTGGCACAAAAACAGGCAGGCATAACAACAGACAGCGAGCAAAGGATCCAGAGCTGGGCAAAGTGGTACAAGCCTGTGAGCTAGGTATTTAAGGGGTGGAGCAGGATGATCAGAAGTTCAAGTTCAGCAACAATTAAATAGCAAGTTTGAGGCCAGCTGGGCTACATCATGTCTGAAGTACAAACAAGGAAAAGAGAATGATGCTAACAGGACCCAGAAATAAACCTACCAAGGATAAGTCCTTGAGTTTTGTAATGCCAAACAAGTGCTCTACCACTGTGCTCTCTCTTTTACCTTTTATTTTGGGATGGAAATCTCACTAATTTGTCCAGAATGGCCTTGAACTCACTCTGCAACTAAAGTGGATTTTGCTTTTTATATCCCCCTGTATCAGCCTCCAAAGTAGCTGTGATGTCAGGTCAGGACTGTGCCACCAGACCTAGCAATTTTTAAACCTTTAAGCTACTCACTGTTTTCAAAACTAATATTAAAAAAAAAAAGCAAAACTAATATTAAAACAAAAAAAGAGAAAACCAAACCACCACTGTGATTGTGATGTCCTTAAAAATAAATTACTGGCCGGGCGGTGGTGGCGCACACTTTTAATCCCAGCACTCGGGAGGCAGAGCCAGGTGGATCTTTGTTCGAGGCCAGCCTGGGCTACAGAGTGAGTTCCAGGAAAGGCACAAAGCTACACAAAGAAACCCTGTCTCGAAAAACCAAAAAAAGGAAGAAAAAAAAAAAAAAAACCTGGAACTGGAAAAGAATGCCTTAGCAGTTAGGAGCACTGGCTGCTCTTCCAGAGGTCAGCACCTGCATGGCAGCTCACAGTTCTCTGACTCAAACTGTTTGTTTATTTATTTGTTTGGGTTTTTTGAGACAGCATTTCTCTGTGTAGCTTTGTGCCTTTCCTGGAACTCACTCTGTAGTCCAGGCTGGCCTCGAACTCACAAAGGTCCACCTGGCTCTGCCTCCCAAGTGCTGGGATTAAAAGTGTGCGCCACCACCACCCAACTATTTATTTATGTATACAGAAGAGGGCGCCAGATCTCATTACAGATGGTTGTGAGCCACCATGTGGGTGCTGGGAATTGAACTCAGGACCTCTGGAAGAGCAGTCAGTGCTCTTAACCTCTGAGTCATCCCTCCAGTGCTATTGTTTTTACTTCTCAACAAAAGTTTCTTCTCTCTCCTGTCCTCTCCACCCCCAGCCCGCCCCACATTCACTCCTCCTGTTTCTCTTCTGAAAATGGAGGGCATACCATAGATACCAGCCAGTTATTGTATATAAAGTTGCAGTGAGACTAGGCACCCCCTTTTCTATTAATGCTAGATGAGGCAATCCAGTAGGAAATATGAGTCCCAAAAGCAGGCACCAAAAAAAGAGAGCCCCTGCTCTCACTGGTAGGAGTCCATCAAGACCGAGTTACACAACTGTAACATATATGCAGAGGGTCTAGGTCAGTTCCATGCAGGTTCCCTGGTTGTTGGTTCATTAATTTTTTTAAAAGATCACATCTAGTGAAAGAACTTTCTTCCTAAGTTTTCTTTGTCAGGTTTTGTTAATACTAATTTTCTGGTCTGATGAACTATGGTGGGCTATATTTCCTCTTTCTCTAGTTTCAGAATATCTTTATTTCAAACACACAAACACTTGGAAAAAATCACCAGCTTCCAGAAAGTGAATTTCCAAAGGGGAACCTTTCTAGTGACAGTGTGTTCAATGTGTGGGAAGTCACTCAGATTTTGTATTTATTGAGCAATAAAATAACTTTTATTGACATCAAGGGATCTGTTTATTTTATGTACAGCTCTTAATTTATTGGTATAAAATTGTTCACAGTGCTCTGCTGTTATTACAATTTTAACAAATGTAGGGAGGCTGGAAAGGTGGCTTTGTGATTAACAGCTTGTACAGACTGCTCTTGCTGAGGACCTGAGTTCAGTTCCCAGCACCCACAGCATGTAGCTCACAAACACCTGTAACTCCAGCTCCAATGTCCACTCTGGGCCCAATGGGCATCTGTGTACAGACGGCATAAAAACACACAGACGCATATGCATACACACAAAAAAAACACAATAAACTTTTAAGAAAATAAAGTGAATATATTGTTGTACACACTGGGATCCGAGGCAGAAGGACAGTAGGTTTGAGACCAGCCTTGTTGGGTTTACAGTCCTACAATGCCATACCCAGCTTTCATTCATAATTGTTAGTTTATATTTTAAATTGTTTTATTTCTTGGGTGTGGGGGAACACCAAGGACTTAGGTGGAGGTCAGAGAACAAGTTGTGGGAGTCTGTTTTCTCCTTCCCCTATTCCTGCTGATTGAACTTAGGATATCAGGCTTGGTGGCAAGTGCCTTCACTGGTCAAGCCATCTCACTGGCCCTGTTTTATCTACCTTTTCTTTGAGACAAGGTTTCTCTATGTAGCCCTGGCTGTCCTGAAATTCCTATGAGACCAGCTGGCCTCAGACTCAGACCTGCCTGATTGCACCTCCTAAGTGCTGAGATTGAAGGCATGCACCACCATGCTTGGCCTATTTATTTTATAACAGTGTCACATGTGTTCCAGGCTGGCCTCTTACTCCTGTGCTGTGTAGGTGAAGATGACCTTCACTTCTTGATCCTACTGTCCACACCTTCAAAGCGCTGGGATTCCAGGTGTGTACCTCCACCCTGGCCTTTGGTGGTTAATGTCTGAAACATGTCTCACTCTGTAGCCCAGGCTGGCATGAAATTCACTAGGTATGCCAAGATAACCACAAAACAAAGGCAATTCTCCTGCCTCAGCCTCCCAGGGGTTGGGATTATGGATCTGTGCAACCAAGCATGTAAGTTTCTTATTTCATGGCTTTGATGAGTGATGTCATTAGAACTAGTACTCAGTGTGAAACCATTCCCTTCTGTTTAGTTTCTCATTTCACATGATTATCAAGAAATCTGCTTCATTTTCAAAATGTATGATGTTAGTTAAAAAGCAGTCAGGTTCCCCAACGTTCACAGAACCCCTTGGAGGTCTCTGTTCGGTCTCCTGGCAGGCAGAGGGTCATTGCTCCTTGTTGCTGGGAACAGAACCCTGTCGAGTGACTGCCAGAGCAGCATATACAGTGGGCTCCTCTGGGGCGTCCCCTGCCTGGGAGGGAGGAGGTGCAGCTCTCCCCTGTCTGAGTGACCTGGTGCACAGCTGGGCATAGGTCACATCCTGGGGCTCCTTGGATTCAGCAGCCTGGAGTGGGAGAGAGTGAGAGGAAGGTTATGCTTGACTTGGGGGATGCTGAAGTCCTGGGGAGGACAGGACCCGCCTGACTGTCCATCTCTCTGTCATCTTCTGTTTGTCCATCTTTGGTGTCCAGGACTTCTGACATGACAGAAGGTAGGGCAGCTCTTGCCCTCCTGAGCCTGGAGCCTTTCCCCTGGGCATATGTCTCTCCCTGGGGGTCTTGCTCAGCTGGTCTCTGCAGCAGGGAAGTAGTGAGGGACAGACAGTGTCTCCCTGTTCCCCCGGGGAGCTCTGGCCAGTTTTTTACGTCATGGTCAGAGTGACTCCTTTAGATGACAGCATCCCTGATGGTTTCTTCTGGGGCTTCCTACAGTTCTGGCCTCTTATCTTTACATTCTAACTGTCTTGGCTGTCCCACACAGTCCATCTTCCTGAAAACACATTTCTGGGGGCTGGAGAGATGGTTCTATGGTTAAGAGCAATGCCTACTACTGCAGAGGATCCAGGTTTGGTTCCCAGAACCCACATGGCAACCTATATTGATGTGTAACTCTCATTCTGTGCTATCTGACACTCTCTTCTGTCCTCTGGGAGCACCATGCAGGCATGTGGTGCAGAGACATACATGTAAGACATCCACACACACAAAACAAAACCCCACGTTTCTGCCCAAGTCCCTTTGGTTCCTGCCTGCAGCTGCTAGTCCTTAGATGTTTCCATGGGCTTTCCCATCTGGGCTGCCCCCTCAGAAGACAACCAGACAGATGCCAAGGAGCCAGAAGCAAGAGACACATGATCCTGGAAAAGCAGGAGAGAGTGAGGCAGGTTGAACTTGCAGAAGGGAAGAAAGGGTCAGCTGTGGTTGATTCTGAGTGCCAGGAGAGGAAGAACAACAAAGGCACCCCCTGGACTAAAATGGGCTCTAAGTTCTTAGCACTGCAGATAAGGACAGGGACCTCACCCAACTCTCCAGGTTGGCACCATCCTCAGGCTGTGTGTCCTCCACTGAAGCATCTGTCAGAAGAACAAACAGAATGTCTCCTGAGCAGAGTCTAGGGATGACTCTGACCCTTAGTTTTCTGTATTGCCCCAGGAGCGGACAGAGGATTGGGGAGTGTTGTGATATCCAGAGTCTACAGTGAGAAGTTCAGACCAAAATAGCAAAGACCCAAAGCCTCTCCATCACCCCTGCAATGCTGAGTCCTCACACATCTCCCTCCCCAGGACCCTCTTCATCTCACAAAGGTTTTCCTCCTGGTTGGCAGCAGCTGGGTTGGATCTGGAGAGACAAGAAGATGTCAGTTGGCAGCGAGTTGTGTCGGGCAGGTGGGGGTCTATGTCTCTGGTCATGAGTTACCTCTTCTGGGAGCCTCTGTCTCTGGTTACAGGCCCTGCAGCTCCTGCAGGAAGTTGCAATTCTGTAACTTTCTGGGCTGCAAGAGAGAGAAGAGTCTCAGCTTCCCCCTTCCCCCAAGCATGTACAGGGAAGGAAAGAAGGAGGAAGGAAGGGACCTTTACACCATGGGTGAGTGAGCAAATGTCCCAGGACATGGTGAAGCTCACAGAACCCCTGACATTGCACAGGTTCTGAGATCACGATCTTTCTGATCTGAGATCTGCAAGAGTTTATGAACTACCCAGGACCAGCCTGAGGGTTTCCTGGGGCTGGTGTCCTGATCCCCTGCTTGGCTCTTCACAGAGGAACCTGAGACCCAGGTCACCCACACCGTACTCACCATCCTTCCTGAATTTTCCCTGATGCCTTCGTCGGAGAAGGAGGAAGATGAGGATGAAGAGGAAGAGGAGGAAGGCCACAGAGACTCCGACCAGAGCCTTCAGGTACCCTTCCAGTCCTGAGACACAAGTGATGTCATGAGTGGGGAATGTTGCTGCTTAACTGAGTACCTACTGTGTGACAGACGCATGCTGGGTCTTTGCACTTATCATCTCCCATCCTCACAATCACGCAACAGGATTTGTCTCTTTTTCTGTCCCCACAGTTCACCTGCCTCAGATCACATGACTGGAAGTGGCAGAGCTGGGAGTCGAACCCAGGGACTCTTCCATCTCTTTACTCTTTGCCTGAGCTGAGCCTCCTGAGTTGGAGGGAAGGAGCCTGAATGCCCTGCCCTGGAGCTGTGCCCCACCTTGCACAGACAGACCCACTTCAGAATCAGTTTCTGAAGGTCTCCTGTCATGAGAGGTCATAGCCAAGGCCAGCCCTGAAAAAAATTTAGACATGTAGACCAGGCTTCTCCCCTTTTCACTCAGCCAGTCCAGAAAGGGAAAGTCTGGTCCAAGTCCGCATCTCCAGAAGCAGCTGTATGGAGCCCATAACTAGCTATTGCCCATCTGGGCCCCACCTTCCAACAGAGTCCTTATTAGCCCTCTGGGGCCTGACTCCATGCAGTTGAGAGGTTTGTTCTCAGGGCCTTAGAGGCAGGATGGGGAGGCAAATATCCTAGATCCCTGCTCTCCACCTCACCCACTTGCCCCATCTTCTAGACTGAGTCAGAACAACTCTTACTCTCTCTCTCTCTGGCTGCCACCTTCTTTTTTTCAATTTGATTTTGATTTTTTATATATAAGATCTTTGTTGACAGATAATTCACATATTATACAATTTTCCTGTTTGCACTATTTGATAGACTTTAGTCCAGCATCCTCATAGGCCCATGACACCATCATGACTTCCTTTTTTAGAACATTGATGTCTTCAATTTCTTTCTTTTCTTTTCCTTTTTCTTATTCTTTTGAATGCTATATGCTGTTTATTGAAGGAGGGAGGAGGTCTTAAATACAGGCTTACAGCTCAATGGGAGAACCCTGGAGGGCAGAAGTTCGCTTCGGATGTTTTACAATCTTGCATCTAAGCTGTTAATATCCAAAATGCAGGATACACAGACAAGGAACTTCCCTTAAGCATTCAGGAGGGTGGAATCTTACAGGGAATTAGCATAGAGAGGATATCAAGGTCAAGGTCAGCAAGCAAGGCAACAGTTACCCAAAACAGGGCCAGGGACCTACAGGTCCCACCTTTTACTAAAAAATGAGCTTCTGACTTAGGTTGTGTTGGACGTCAGCAGGTCACCTTACCCGTCATGGAGACACCTGTCCAGGCCACACAGGCATTCTGTCTTAGGTTGGTGAGCGCCCCCAGGCATTACCCGTCTCTGAATACTCATTATCATACAGGCTCAATTGTATGAAAGCTGCAGAGTTAACTGTTGCCAAAGATCTCTAAGTGGCACTGGGCTTGCAATCTGTGTGTTTGACACAGAAAAGACCAACAGAAGTCTTAACCCACCCGCTGGTAGGCTAAAGGCAGCTGAGCCATTCCCTTCATTAATGAGCCTTACTGCAAATTGGAGTCCTAGTAAGATGGTATCCCAAAAGCAAATGGAACTTGAGTTTGTAAATTTATAATTTTCAAAGCCAATCGAAATGTATATAACTATTGATTTGAGTTTGTCATGTCCAATAGAATGAAAGATTAATTAATTGTGGTAGCTATGTTGGCTGCCAGGGTCTCCACTGTGCTAGCTGTAGTAACCAATTAAGAAATGGGCTGCCAACTTCTTTATCCCAACCTCTAAGACCTGGGTCTCTGGGGTCTCTCTTGGGATCTCTGTTTGCCTCCCTCACTCACAAGCTAAAGTGACAAAGAAATGAGGACTTCAGTGGGTAAGAGCTGTGAGGATGGAGCACACTCCTGCACTGGGTGCCTGACACTCACCGTATGTTGGCATGGACTTTGCGGGTGGTAGGCTGGAGGTTCCAGTGGGTCCTAGGGCACAGAACAAGAAGGGGTGAGGTTTAGATACTAATCTAGGAACCTGTCTCTGTTCACTGTCTTACCTGTATCCTGTAACCTCCCGAAGATCCTCATGCTGTCTACCCCAAACCTAGATTGTCTACCCCAAACGTAGATGTCTACCCCAAACCTAGATTGTCTACCCCAAACCTAGATTGTCTACCCCAAACCTAGATTGCAATAGAGGGTGGAGTGGACATTACTAGAAGGACTGCTGCTGGCCTCCACTTCTCTAGCAGGGAATGTGCCTGTCACTAACCTTCCTATTGTCCCCTTAATCCCACCCAAGTCAAGGACTCTACTAGGGTTTGGACTGGAAGTCACCCTGAGAATTCAGGGTCATCTCACCTGAGACAGTGAGCTCCACAGGGCCACTGGTTTGTGTCAGCAGATAGGGAGATGAGTCCCGAGAACCATAGCACCTGTAGGTGCCCGAGAGGGCAGAGGTCACAGCACTCATGGAGAATTCTGCCTGGAACTTCCAAATGTGAAACTTTGATTTTAGTCGCTGGGGTTGGTGGTCTGCTCCCTCCTTGGACAGAATGAAAGTGTCCACTTTGTATGTTGACTGACACAGCATGGTCACGTTGTCTCCAGAGTGTACTGTGGAGTTAGGCTTCACTGAGAGGGAAGGGCTGAAGGAAAGCTGTCCTAAAGAGAAGAGGGGTGAAGAGAGGCTGCCTTCAGTGTTCTGAGCTGACACCTCACCTGTGTCTGCCCTGAGCACCTGGGAATCTGTCTCTTTTCTCTGACTTAGCCCCTGTCCTGTTCTCCTGCCTCTGCATCTGTTTCTGAATAAGATTCCTGTTCCTCATCCCAGCCATCAGCTCCTTAACTACCCCATGAGAACCCAAGCAGAGGTTAGGTACCTGAGGGAATCTGTTTAGTTCCTCACCTGTGATCAGGATGTCCAGGGGGTCACTGGAGGCTGACCACTCGGAGGAGGAGAGGTTGTTTGAACCATAGCATCTGTATTGGCCTCCAGTAGTTCTGCTCACAGGGTGTAGTGTGAAGTTGGCCAAGGAGAGGCCACTCTGCGTCCACTGGACACTATGCTGGGTGAGGTCAGCTCCCCCCACCTTGTACAGAGCAAATCTGTCATAGTTGATGTCAGAGCAACATTGCAGGGTGAGGCTCTTCCCAGGGTCCAGGATATGGCCTTGGTGAGTCAGCAAGGAGGGCTTCTTGGACAGGCCTACAGGGAAGGTGACAGGCTAGGGATTGAGGGGCTGGTTTTTACCAAACACTTGTCCCCTCCCTTCCTGTCCTGTACATTTCACTGCTTCTCCCCAGCAATGGGGCTCTGGCTCAGCCACCAGGCTCTTCCTCAACCACTCTGTCCCTACAGCTACCCAGTGGGACAGGTCCATGGCAAAGGACTTAGTGTGTCAAAAATTGATTGATCAATGATGGTTCTGACTCACCTGAGATGTGTATTTCCAGGGGCTCACTGGGTACTGACCACAACTGTGGAGTGTGGCTGTAGTAACCATAACATCTGAATGTCCCTCTGTGGTCTGGTTTGACATGATCTATAGAGAACAAGGCTTGCCACTGCCTAATATGGTATATATACTGTGAGTTCAGAGACCTAAAAAAGTTTTGATCATTCTTGGTGAGAATGAACCTGTCATATCCCTCCTGGGAGACACACTGGAGAGTCACGTTCCCTCCTGAGGTCACCACAGGGCTGGGCAGGACTGTCAGTCTGGGTTTACTGTAGTGGATTCCTAGGAGAGAAGGAGGCAGACTGTTACATGGACTTGCACAGCCACCGTGTTCTCCAGTTCTAGGCTGTGAGAGCAGAATACTTTTGAGAGTAGAGCCTGCGGCTGAGATCATGACTGTCCCCTCACCTTTCACCACAGTCTCCAGGGTGTCACTACGCTCTGACCAGCCAGCTGAGCTGTAACAGTAACAGCGATATTGCCCTGCATGCTGCTGTGTTACAGAAGGGATGAAGAACTTAGCCTTGTTCCCAGGCTTCTCTGGCGTCTGTGTGTTCCAGGATTTTTGGCTTCCCTCTTTATGCAGAACAAATATTTCTGCAGCCACGGTCCCCTCACACCAGATGGTCATGGGGCTTTCTGAGGTGACCACAGAGGCTGGCTCAGCCTTGATGGTGGGTTTGTGGAGGGTCCCTGTAAGGAAGTAGCAGAGAAGAAGATGGGTCTGTCTGAAAGCGGCACAGATAAAGTTACACTTGCAGATGGCACTTTTTTTTCTTTTAAAAATGTATTCATACAACACATTCTGATAGCACCCTCCTCACCTCCTTTCTCCCCTAGATCCACTACTCTGTTTCCTTTCAGAAAAGATCAGGTTTCCCAGTGATATTAACTGAATATGCCATAACAAACATGCAGTAAGACTAGGCACACATCCTCATTTTAAGACTGGACAAGGGAACCCAGGAGGAGGAAAAATATCCCATGTGTGGGCAAAAGAGTCAGAGAGTCCCCCACTTCATTGTTATGATTCTTAACAAAAACCCAGAGATAGCCAGGCAGTGGTGGTGGATGTCTTTAACCCCAATACTCCTTAGGCAGATGCCGGCAGATCTCTGTGAGTTCAAGGCCAGCCTGGTCTATAGAGTGAGTTCCAGGACAGGACAGACAGAGCTACACCATGAAACTCTAAACTAAACAAAACCAAAAAGAACCCAGGTAAACAACCACAGCATGTGTGCAGAGACCCTAGGGCAGACCCATGCAGGCTCTCTGGTTGCTGCTTTAGTCTCTGTGAGTCCTTATTATCCCTGCTTAGTTGATTCTGTGAGCCAAATTCTCCTGGTGTCCTCGACCATTTTGGCTCCTACAAACCTTCCTCCATCTCTTCTCTGGGGTTCCCTGAGCTCTTGTGTATGGTACGTGAGCTGATCCAGAGTAACAGAAGGCCCCATAAAGATTCATCTCTGTCCTAAACCTCCTGGACTTTGCAGTCACTGTCTGCCTTGGATTCTGTATCGTGTGTCCCACTCTGTCTACCATGCTCTGTGTCAATGGGCTCGGGATCCCTGGCTGCTCACACATATCACACACCACACACCAAAGCCTCCCTGAGCACCTGTATCATTTCAACATCATTCTAGGGAAAGACTAGAGTTCCTCACCTGAGAACAGGAGCTCCAGGGGGTCACTAGGTTCTGACCACAACTGTGGTCTGTTCATATTAAAGCTGTAGCATCTGAATGTCCACCTTTGGCTGGAGGTCACAGGGCCCACAGAGAACAGGGCCTGGATCTGTCTGGTATAGTAGTTATACTCTGAGTCCAGTGTCCAGGAGCGCTTCTGAGGTCCTTCCTTAGTCAGAATGAACCTGTCATATGACTGCCCTGAGACACACTGGAGGCTGACATTCCCTCCTTCAGTCACCACAGGGCTGGGCTGGGCTGACAGGCTGGGTTTACTGTAGACTCCTAGGAGAGAAACAGGAATCACTTAAATATATCAGGTTTCATTATCCTCCAGGGCTGTGAGATGGAGGAAGGCCTGTGAACAGACCCACCTCTTGACAGTCAAACCTGAGGCAGAGGACCCTGTGTGTTCTCTCACCTGTCACCACCAGCTCTAGGGAGTCACTGAACTCTGACCAGCCATCACGGGTCCGATATTGACAGTGATATTGCCCTGCATGGTAATAGTCTATTTTTGAGATTGAGAATTCAGCCTTGTCCTTAGGACTCTGTGGAATCTGTGTGCAGCTTAAAGATTGGTGTCCAACTTTATGCAGACAGTACTCTTTGGCTCCCGTGGTCCCCTCACACAAGAAGATTACAGTAGTATGCTGAGAGACTACAGAGTCTGGTTGTGCTCTGAGGATAGGCTTAGGGAGGGCCCCTGTAAGAAAATGAGCAGCTATGATCCAGAATAGCCAATTGCAGCTCCCAACCCAAGCCCTCCAGCCATCCCCAGGGTCAGCACACATGTGTTGTTCGTTCTCCATCCTCACTGCCCAGGCATGGCTGCAGGAATGACGGGAAGTGAAGGTCAGGACATCTCAGACACTCACTCACCTGCCAGCACTGGGGTCCCCAGGCCCAGAGTCAGTCCTGGAAGAGAGTTCCCTGTGAGAGGTTTGTCCCTGAAGCTTGAGCAGTCCCCACTCTGCAGACCCTCCTGAGACCCTGGGGTTTCCTGATGGACAAGTGCTGGGATGTGTAGGTGAAGGTCAATTCTAGAGCATAGTATCCCCTCCCCATCTCCACATCTCACCCAGACAGAGCAGGGCTGTGAAGGTGAAGGTCATGGCATCTCCTCTTGGAGGCTGCAATTGTGCTCATGTGCAGAGCCACAGAGTCTGCCTGGGGGGACAGGAGACACAGGGTGTGGCCTCTGGAGGCTGGGCACTCCCCATGACATGGTTGTACTGGAGCAGCCCCACAGGAAGGGGAAGTGCCCTCCTCTGGCACCAGGCTCTGACTTCCCCAAAGCTGTGTCTAGGTCAGGTCGTAGGCTCTGCAATCAGTTCTTTGATGGACATTTCCATAATCCCATCAGAGTCTGTCTCATTCTGTCCTCATCTTTGTCAGTTCCATCTGGATGGACCTCTATAAATATTACACATGAAAAATACATGTATGAATATTACACATATGAAATATAAATTTACATGTAGGTTTGCTTTATTTCATTTTTGTGTGTGAAATGCTTCATATTCAAAATGTTTGAAGATTTGTGTGATGGGTCTCGCTGTGTACATCTGCATGGAATAAAAATCATAATCCTCTTCCTCATAGTCTCAAATACTGGGTTAGAACTGTGCACCACTATTTCTGGTTGTTTGTTCTTTTTTGATGTGTGTACTTTCCATTACAACTTTAAATTACACTTATTTATTTACACTTATTTCTTTAAATTACACTTATTTAATAATAATAATAATAATAATAATAATAATAATAATAATAAATTACACTTACTTTTTTCTTCATGCGTGTATATTTGCATATGTCACAGTACATGCATGGAGGTCAGAGGATACCTACAGAAGGCAGTGTTCTTTTTGCATAATGTGGATCAGAGTCAGGGCTGAAGGTTGGCAGCAGCCCTTACACACTGGTCCATGTTACTAATCCAATCTTAGCATCATCATTTTCCTTAGTCCTTCTCCTTCAGGCAAGAAAATATTCACTGAGTTCCGGGAGTCCTGGGCCAAACAAGGTCCCAGCATTATTTGACTTTCTTG